>NC_092027.1:12923720-13011220 GCF_042242105.1 Pempheris klunzingeri
AAAACACCTGCTAAAGGTCTCCCAAAGCAGATGTTTAGGACCCAGAGTCATGCTAATTTTCCCTATAGCCATTTTGTCAGAGGCTGAATCACATCTAGGATGAATAGTGGATACAGCTGCTGCAATCAATTAACAGGACAGGACAGAAAACCAGCAATTTATCTACATCCTGGTGGACTGAAAACATCTGCCATGTCTCAAAGGGTGTGCCAGCGAGTGTGTGTGTTGTCATGCAGGTCACCCAGTTCTGGTCTAACAATCATAACTACATTTACTGTACATATATTGTGCTTGTGTGGTGCATATTGCTTGATCTCCAGGCCCCCAAAGCCCCAGGTTCACAGCTGGTTTGTGGCAATAAATGTTACTTTGTTTGGGAATATACACCATTACAGAGAAAAAATTGGCCTCTCCTCATTATTTATAATACTCAATATAATCTGTCTTCTTAACACTCCAAATTACAACTGGGCCCCAGAGTGTCAACTTGGCACGCTGTAGAGAAAACTACTTTCTACTCGCACACTCACAGTCCCATTTTCCATTATTTTACCAAAGGAGATTTCTTTTCCCTATGGAGCAATAGAGGTATCCATATTCTGTCTGATATCAGATATCAGGCTCTTCTTTCTTTTTTTATTAATCCCTGCGACTCAGAGCCTCCACGCGTGCTTATGATGTATCCTGGGGGCATTTTTATACACAAATGAGCTTCGTGTAATGTTGGATGTGGGTGTTCAGACAAGTGATTCAGTCTCTAAGCTCTACAGCTTGTTACTGAACACGTTTTTGCGGTCATCTTGCTGTTCAACAGGTGTGGGAAAGAGGTTGATTGGTTTACTGTCTGGGACAACATGGACTGCACATATACTAACACTACATACAAATGTATTCACTTCTATTTTTGACACAGGCTTCACCTCACTCTTAGGAAACGTCACTTCATGAAACTCATTCCTTCTCCAATTTCTCGTGTATGTTTTCTTGGCCTTGTGGGTTAATTTATCCATATGTGCTGGTGATGACCTGGGGTGGCCTTATTTTGGACAGTTTTATCCTCTGTCCGATCAGATTTACTAGGTGTGCACATACCCTGTTCTCCTGATTGACACCTCATCACTGGCAAAATCTCATATTTTATTTGTAGGTTTTACAACAGCAAAAAAAAAGGTAGCTCTAAATCCTGCTCATTTACTCACCAGTACACATTTGGAACAACCTATAGCGACAGTACATGGGGTTAGAAAAAGGACTGTCCAGACATGGGTAGCAGCAGCAGCAGCAGGTCATAGATTTATAGGTTTGTTTATACTGCAATCAATTATAGTACATAGGGGCTCTCCATTTAACTAATTATTAACTTCTAAAACCAACTGGCTGCTTACTTAGGTGTGTTCTTTTATGGGGGTGAATACTTTATTTACGCACTGTAACCAGCCCTGCTCTATTTGACTTTGTGATGAAATGTGGCATTGTAAAATAAAATGGTCAATGGGGAAAATGCATAGTAAAATAAAAACAGGGTATGAAACATTTACTTTTTTAGATTAAAGACTGATAAAAAAAAAAAAACTTTTCACACTAATGATAAGTACTGTGGGCAACTATAGGGGAATATTGGGCTTCTATTGAGCTCATTGATAAATTATGTGGGATACAAGCAGAGGACATGCACTGTTCTGAAATAGGAATACTGTACACATTGCACACAGATGGGGATGAACAAGGGGGTTTAACGGGGCCCTTCAGATCATTTCTGCCCATGGGGACCCAGGGGGGAGATCAGTTCGGCCATGGTGTCTGGTGGTGGACATAAAAGAGCGTGGCTGTGGGCAGATGAAGCTAATTTTGTTGCAGCTCTAATCATCTCTTATTACAACGATACTGAGTCTGCGCAGTGCGCCTCTCCGTTCCCCATGACGTAATTTGACGTTCCCGTCAGAATCCAGGAAGTGGGTCGCTCGCTGTTGTTTGTGTTCGTTGGTCGCTAACCGTCTCTGTTTTTCTGACTTAACACGTCGCTTTCACGGGCCGAAATGGCAACGTTTATTTCAGTCCCGTTGAAAAAGTCCTCTGAGGTGGATCTGGTGAAACCGCTGTCGAAATTTGTAACAGTGACATACCCAGCGGGCGAGGAGCAGGGGGAATATATCCGCGCCGTGGAGGAGTTGAACAAGCTCCGCAGGAACGCGTTGGGAAGGCCGCTGGACAAACACGAGAGCTCCCTGGAGATCCTGCTCAGGTAGAAAGTCTTTCTTTTGTCACACACCTGAACTGGCTGTGCTATTATTAACACCCAGAGAAACCTTCTGACCTGTGGCGGTGAGCTAGCCCCGTCACTGCCGCACCCAGATGTGTTAGCTATTAGTTGCTAACCTGGGAGCTAAAGTTAGTCGAGCTAACATGCTAGGAGGAATGTCTGACCATTATAAGTGACTCATGTGCTTTTCATGCCAAGTTTCCTTGAGTGGCTAAAACAGACTTGACATGTCAACTTTCGACTGAACTGTCAGATGCATATAAGGTGAAACTAGCCATGTTAGCCGAGCTGTGTGTGATCTTTAGCTGTGACTTATTCACCTTAATGACTCTAACTAAGCCCTGCCTTTAACGTTCAAACTCCTTTGTACCCAAGGTCAAACAGAGAACACACACATAAAGCATAAAACAGAAGCATATTTATGTTAAAATCCACCACCCAAGCTTAATTAAAACTGCACAACAGTGACATCATAGCGCATAAAGCTGACACAAGCTACCAACAACACCTTATGAGTACCAGCGTGTCATACACATTCAAGATCATGAGCATATTTTCATTATATTTTGAAAGTCCAAGCACAGCCAGCTCTCCTGTCGGGTGTCATTCACATTCAGGCTCAAATTCAGGCCTTCAGTGCACTGGTGTCCACATGATCAGGCATCCAGGATGACTAAGAGAAAGAACCACAGCTTCTCACACCCGCAGACCGAGATCAAAATGATTAAAGTATAACAGCCATGAGTGTATGAGAAGCAGAAGCAAGAAAAAGCATAAAGACATGAGCAGATATAAGATTTGATTAGATATGACAAGATACTGCTTTATTTATCCTGGGAAATTATTGTGCAGCAGTTGCAATGCAAAGCACCAAAGTACCATATGAACAAAACATGTAATATAAGACTAAAGAGAAGACCTATATATACACCCTCCCAGTGTATTGTACTGTAGAAAACGTAGGACAGACATATACACATATAATGTAAAAAAATAAGTGTGACAGTGCCAACCATTTTGCACAGAGGAACTGTGATGGACATAGGACTAATTTTGTTAAATAAAGCTCCATCTCCCCTGCCTGGCTGCTGTTGACTACTATCTAGCTCTTAGATAATAACACACACTTAAAATAGTTTTGACAAAGGTTTTGACCAAGTTAGCCCGCTCCTTATCTTTGATATCATGAATGAAAACGTTACTTTTGTTGGTTGACTTAATAACTACCAACATACTCAGTTCCCTAGGTGACGTATAGATGTAGACTTTGCCCTCTCTCATTTCAGTCTTGGTTCTCTATGACTCATGAGTTACCTCACGCACAGGGTTTGCCCAGATTACGTGAATGGCAAGGTATACACCTGTAGAGTGTGGGTCTCCCATTCTTCTCCACTTTGTGCTATTTTCTAGCCACAGTGGAATTGTCTTCCCAGGTCCAAGACTAGGCTCATTAAATATTAAAGAGTGCCTCAGCTCAGGGTGCTGAGTGTTAATAGCCAGCCAACAGCTGGAGAGCTGCCAAACAGGAGCAGAACTTTTACTTACCTTCAACACAATAGGTTGTTTTCGCTCATGTGACTTTGTAATGCTTATTGTTGATGGTCCCAGTTTGAGGTGTTTTTGCTCAGAATTTATGTCACCAAAATGATGTCTAAGTTATGTTAGAAATATTGATAGAAAATCAATAGGAAATATTCCTCACAGGATCTGAAAGTTTTATCCACTGTTTAAATCTGGGGATATAAATAACTAACTGATTTTCAAATGCCATTAGTTTATACATCTAAAGAGATTGTGAAATAGTAGGTGGTCTCGGCTAATTACAGGGAGGTGGAGGTTAGTCTGTGCGGAATGTGTTGTCGTTGCTGACTACTAGCATTGTGGCTTCATGGCTATCTGCACATGTAGTCTGTAAGCCATGTGCCAAGTATCCAGGGTGATGGGCCCTATCCTTTTCAAAGCCGGGCACACACGGCTTTTGTGTCACCATGGTAACCACTGTTTTGTCTAGGAGGCACACCTCGTCTCAGCTTTCGTCTGTGCATGTGTGTGTATCTGAATGGGAGAATAGCAAACTCAATATATAGGTAGTTCTGTACATTAAGTCGGTTTTTGTTTATGTGTGTTTGTTTGCACTTTACTCTTTCCTGGCACTGGGAAAGCAGGGTGGATTAACGGGTAATAGAGGATTCCCTAGCAGGCCACTCTGTGTGTTGTCATTTCTAATAATAGACTGTTCATGTCCCAAGCACAGATACTGATTAGACGAAGAGCTGAGGAGCTGTCTGTCTGTCTGTCTGTCTGTCTGTCTGTCTGTCTGTTCGTCTATCCGTCCGTCCGTCCGTGTGAGTCTATGTGTGTCTGTGTGCACTGCAGTGCGCTTGCTTGTCCAGATATTTTTTTCCTGACTCATTGTCAAGTGTTTCTGAAATGGCAGCTCTTCCTCTGACCACAGATCTCTATGTCATAACAATCACTACCTCATACCAAGTTCCTCAGTGATGATTTACTGTATGGCCTTCTCTCTTTTTTTTTTTTTTTTCATTTTTTAAAAATTTGTTGTTTAACTTTTAAATTCTAATAATAATCAGAATAGAGGCATTGCTGTCTTTCCAATGAAAACAATTTGTGCAGGTATTTTGGGTTTAGACACATAAGAAAACATGGTTTTAATCCTGCCATTTCTATCTCACTCTAGATACTATGACCAACTGTGTGCCGTGGAGCCCAAGTTTCCCTTCTCTGAAAACCAGGTGACTAATTGGAAAGCACACATAATTGTGGGTTAGATTGAGTCCCCAAACAGAAGAACTTGAACACAAAGCGTCTCTCTGTTTCCACAGCTCTGCCTAACGTTCACATGGAAGGATGCCTTTGATAAAGGATCGCTCTTCGGTGGTTCAGTCAAGCTCGGTAAGTGTTACCTCTTATCGAGTGCATTTGTATCAGTGGAAAAACTCTGCGTGTGCACAGATGCTATTAGCTGCAGAAGGAAGAAATGATATTAAGAGGAGTGAATGCCAATGTAGGATTTTACCCTATTTTTACAGCTATTTTACCCTTATCTGTCATACTATCTCTTAATCTGCGTGTCCCTTTGTGTGTGTGTGTGTCTTTCTTTTCTGGCTCGGTCTCTCTCACACACACACAAGCACACACACCCAATGAGAGACAAAGCTTTCGAACAACAAATAGGTCCCTGTTTTATTTTGGTTCAGAAATAAAACAGTAAGTGTGTAAGATAAAGAAAGACGTGACACAGGTATGTGTTTGTAATATTAGTGTGTGTCCGGGTCAAAGAGGTGCTAAAGAGGAAAAAAAAAACGCTTTAAAATTCAGGAAGTCCTTGTGAAATGAGAGAAAAGATTCCCAGATTCTTAAGACTGCTCTTTGAGGAGTTCAGTCTGCACATTTATTCTGTTCACGCTTGATTCTTTTGTCCTCTGTGGTGAATTGTGGGAGCTCATGACTGTGGGATTCTTTCCAGTGTACTCAGGGCGAGAAAAATGTAGAATGAAGTAGTAGAAAGTGCTGGTAGGAGGAAATGCCAACCCCACAAAAATACGTTGTCAACAAGCAAGAAAGCAGCCGGTATCTCATGGTGTCAAAGGCATGAAACATACATGTCAGTTTGTCCTCTTTAGGAAGTGTTTTACTCTATAGATCAAGCTGTCCCTGAAACCAGAATTCTTTTTAAAGTTCAGGACAAGGGGACAAATCATTTCTTATTCTGTTTTTTTGTGTATTGCAGCTTTGGCCAGTTTGGGCTACGAGAAGACATGTGTGTTGTTCAACGCAGCAGCTCTGGCCAGTCAGATCGCCTCAGAGCAGAACCTGGACAATGACGAAGGACTGAAGGCTGCAGCCAAATACTATCAGGTGGGTGTACTACCACATATGTATATATATCCAATTATGTATATATAGTATAATATAAAGTAACACCAGCAGCTTGAGTTTAGAGAAACTGGTGAAAGTGACTATGAAATTACAACTGAAATCCTGTCAGATTAGATCTGTCAGATCTATGCAGATGTATTTCTACTGGAAGCATCTTTGAGTCCGTTCACATTACCAGAGTTAAGTAAACTTTTTCAATGTTTTCAAAGCATGTTGAATACAAATTTGCAGCTCATTTATGATTGGTACTGATTATTTCTCTGCTTTATGCTTGACTATAAAACAGCACATTATCCAGTCTTTCTTTATTTTGGATCTGTATTTCCTGACAATTTATCAGAAGGAAAACCATGACATTCAGTCCCCTGCTTCTCAGAGGGGGCGTGACACAAACAAACAAGACCAAGGACTTGAAAATTCAGGCAGAAGTAAAATATAAAAAAAAATAGCAGGTTATTATTCCAGTCTTGGAACGAGTGTTTCATCTGTTTCTCTCTTTATCTGTCTCACGATCCAGCTGGCCAGCGGAGCGTTTGGCCATATCAAGGACACGGTGCTGTCAGCGCTGAACAGGGAGCCCACCATGGACATCTCCCCTGAAACCGTGGGCACCCTGAGCCTCATCATGCTGGCCCAGGCCCAGGAGGTCTTCTTCCTCAAAGCCACCTCAGGTACCAAAGGACGGACATCTCAGTGGTCCAAACACACACGTTGTCTTCACGCCAAGACTGTTGTATCATAAAGTGACTTTCAGACCATATCAGGGCACTGTCGGTATGATTTGTGTCAGTGTCTGTCATGATCAGAAGAAGAGAAGCACAATCCATTTTTCACTGAGTTTTAAAAGTGGATCATAGGCATGGACCACCTTAGTGTTTTGCTCAGTAATGTGTCTAACAAGTTCATGGACACTGGCATCACAAGTCTGCCAGTCCCCCAGATACAAAAGAAGCAGAGCAGTTGCACTTAGTAAATAACTTCTTTAATTACGCACACTTATGCAAATTTTTTGCCCTGAGATTTATTTCTTGTGATGGCAGTAGGCAGTTTTGATCCCGGTTGCACACAGCCTTTGTCCCAGTTCTGTCTAAAGAGTTGCTTATTCAAGTTTTGAAGGTTACATCATAAAATAAGCTCATTTAAAAATTAGACCCATATTTTTGCTGAGAGGATGAGTTTTTGTTGTAAATTAGTTGTAATACTTTGTAGGATATAAGATGTAGAAACACTGTTGTGAAATGAACGTAAAGCACAAAAGACAAAAGCAGCTGCAGAACACTTGTGTTGGTTAATCATCATGTATGGTGTCCAAGAATAAAATGTTTTATCTTAATTTTGTTTAATTTGTACTCTTAAAAGTGGCTTGTTCATCCAATAGATAAGATGAAAGACGCCGTCATCGCAAAGCTGGCCAATCAGGCTGCAGATTTCTACGGCGACGCCTTCAAGCAGTGCCAGTACAAAGACAACCTTCCCAAGGTATGTGAAGGGCACACACACACACACAGCTACACACTGACCTAAACACTGCTCGGCTTTGAAACAAAGACAGGAACAAACACGGTCACAGTCAACCATGTGTTCAGTGTGGTGACGATGCATATGGAGTTTGGATTCTGAATGGTTTGGCGTGTGTATTGTCTGTGTGATTGTGCGTATTGTTTTGTGTGTGTGTGTATTTCGGCAAAATAAGACTTGAAGAGTGGTACTCAGGTTGTGAGACTGTCCGAAATGCCACCTCTCTCTGTTCTCATTGGTCCATTTCCATCCATCCTGCTTTCACTCTGATTGGTTGGTGACTACTAAGCTGCAGTTTCACTTGTTTTCGTCCTGATTGGTTTCTTACCATCTAATCATGGGCATCTGAAGTATTTAATGTCAATCTAACACTGACTGAAGCACACACAATCACGCACACACACACAACCACAGGTTCACGCGGCAGATTTAATATTTTGAGGAAATTGCAGCTTGTGCCAGCTGTTCTAAAGTTCAAAATTATTCACACAAATTAAAACACACACGTTACACAGCACAAACAAATCTTGCTTTAATGATTAATGAATTGATCCATCAATTAGTTAGTTATAGAAAGTTATTACATTGATTTTCAATAAACGCTGTTATACAGCCTATAGTCCTCAGTGACAGCAGCTCTACACATCAAGCTCTAACTTGTTGTGTTTTGATTGTTGAGAAAGAAGATGTATCTCTCTCTTTGGACACATGAAACCAGGCTGGAAAGGAAATTATTCCTTATCTCAGAAAAAAACACTGTCAGTGTTGTCCCTGAATACAGGAAGCCAGATGCACACACACACACACACACACGCACACACACGCACACACACGCGCACACACGCGCACACACGCACACACACGCGCACACACACACACACACACACACACACACACACACACACACACACACGCACATACATACACACACACACACACACACACATACATACATACACACACACATATGGCTATGGGACTTTTGATTAAGGTGTAGCAGCTTTTGCTGAAAGGTTAAACACTCATGGCCTGTTCTGTTTTCTCTCTCGTTGTCTTCCTTTTTTTCTGCATCCCTCGTGGTGGTGGTGCCGTTGGCATTGTGCGTGCGTGCGTGCGTGTGTGTGTGCGCGCGCGCGTGTGTGTGTGCGTGCGTGCGTTGTGTTTGCACATCTCTGACCGCTTGTGCCTGTCTGTGATTTGCTTTCGTGATGTCATTTGTGATTCGACCTCGCTGGTGTGCGTCTGCCATTTTGTGGTTTGCCTTGCCATCGTGCGTGTGTGCATGTATATATCTGTTTGCGTGCCTGTGTGTTGCTCTGTGGTTGCCTCTCCCTGGTCAGTATTTTTATTTTCAGGAAGTGCTGCCGGTGCTGGCGGCCAAGCATTGCATCATGCAAGCCAACGCTGAGCTGCACCAGAGCGTCCTGGCCAAGCAGAAGAAGCGCTTTGGAGAGGAGATCGCTCGCCTGCAGGTACACGGCCTTCTAAAGACAAAACAAGTTTTGTCATATCTTGAAATAATGTGGCCACTCATTCATTATCATTTGGATTAGTTGTCTAATGTCATGAAGTTTCACATCAAAACCAGAAAACGTTTTCATGAAACAAAATCTTTTCCTCCACCTCCTCTCCTGTGGTCTGTTCATGCCTCCAGCACGCGGCAGAGCTGGTGAAGACGGTGGCGTCTCGTTACGACGAGTATGTGAGCGTTAAGGACCTGAGTGACAAGATCAACCGAGCCCTCACCGCAGCCAAAAAAGACAATGATTTTATCTACCACGACCGCGTGCCTGAGGTCAAGGATCTGGAACATATCGGCAAGGCGGCGCTGGTCAAAGCCACCGCCATCACACCTCCACTCAGCCAGAAATTCACAGGTGAGATACCCCGACATTTCACACAGTTCCTTATTGTCAAAACAGTTTGACGCACTGAGAGAGATTAAGTGTCGGCATCTGAGTATAAGACACAAGGAAAATGTATCGCCAGATAAAACGCTGCGTCAAGAGTTATTGTCAATTTTTGATCCAGTTAACATCAGAAGCTTTAAAGGAATGGTTTGACATTTTGGGAAGTATGCTTATTCACGAGTTGCCTGGCAACCTCATGGTCAGAATTTAGGAAGTTATTGCTATGCTGCATAAACCACCTCAAGACTATAACTTGGCATTTTTACACTTCTATTTATTGTACAGATTAAACAGACTAAAATAAAATGTGTTCATTATTAAGCTTTAGAGGCAGATTTTGTTACCACCAGAGAGAACCAGGCAAGCTGTTTCTTCCTGTTTCCAGTCTTTACACTAAGCTAACCGATTGCTAGCTGTTCTGTATAAGTTTTACACTAGCATAATGTACTGCATAGCATGTTGTTTGTGTCATAATTCCCATGACTCACCCTGGTTTATCTTATCATTAAGTTCTGGATGATAAAAAACAAACCGTGAGCTGAGAATTTCTGAATTCTCATTCAAAGATGTCAAACGTAAGACGGTAGTGTCCCATTCCATTTAAGTTGCTGATACAGTCCCATCTTAACTTCCTCATGATCTCATAAGTGTTGTTTACAACACTCTCTGGTGGGCTTGTTTTTTAAATTAGCTGTTTATGTTGTCCTTTTCTCTTCAGACTTGTTTGAGAAGATGGTCCCCATGGCGGTGCAGCAGTCCATGAGCATTTACAACCAGAGGAAGGCTGAGACTGTGAACAGACTGGTGGGAACGATGAGGGAGGCCACCAACCTCTGCAACGGGTACGCTGTCCTGTGTTTATACGACCTTACGTTGCTCTGCTTGTGCATGTCAGTTGACTACGCATGTAAAATAATCTTCCTATTAACACGTCCTTAAGTGCTTGTATCCATCCATTTTTAGTAAATCCATCCATGCATGGATGGATGATTTATTTATTTGTGTTTGATAATAAAATCTGACTATTCTGGTATGAAGGTAGTCTGTATAGAAATAGGATGTTCTTGGTGAGAGTTTCTAATTGTTAAGCTGACGGGGCACAAGTAGATGTTTGGAGACCATAATAACTGACAGATGATGTGTCACGGTCCATCAGAGTGTTGGCATCCCTCAACCTGCCAGCTGCTCTGGAGGATCTGTCAGGCGACTCAATCCCACAATCCATCGCTGAGAAGGCTCGATCCATCGTGCAGCAGGGAGGACTGCAGAGCGTCGAGCAGCTCATCAAAGACCTGCCTGAGCTTCTGACACGCAACAGAGAGATCCTGGACGAGGTCAGAAACGCACTGAATTATACATGTCTTACTACACTTTGTAGATCCCATAACCAGTGGCCCAACCTCTCACCTTACCACTAACCCTACCCTAACCCTAATTAATTGATTCAAGAAGTCACTTTTAGAACAGCAGCCTTTGTAACAGCTTGTTTGTCTTATAGCTTTGCTTTCTTGACAAAGTAGCATATGAATTTAATGCTGCTTAGCAGCTGACTTGGACCTGCTCAGTGTTGGACTTCTACCACAACAACCAGAAGAACACATGAATACTAAAAACTCATAATCGTCCCTAATGGCTGAAATCCCAGATCAGGATCATCACTGAAATCTAATCCACTGATTTTGGAGCCAAGGACTCTCCGTCCACCAGCCTCAGCCAGCCCATTTTTTTAGACATCTTGCTGACAAACAAACAAACAGACGGGAGTAAAAACATAAAACGCAAACTGCTTCCAAGTTTGTTGGCAGAGCTGAAAAGTCCACACCAAAATGTCCTAATTTCCCCCCAAAAGTAGTTGTTTGTGTTGTTTTAAGACGAAGAGCAATAAGTGAACATGAAAATTAAAAAACAGAAAGTACATTTCCACTTGCCAAAAAAGACTTTATTTAATTTACCAGCATTTCTGGATATTATTTGTGTTTTTAAAATTTCGACGACTCAACACATGGAAGTAGTGCTGAAACAATGAATCAAGAAAATCGTCAACAACTTTAATTATCGTATAATCGTCTGACGTTATTTATCAAGAAAAAATGCCAAATATTTTCTGACCTCAAATGTGTGGATTTGCTGCTCTTCTGTCATCCGTCACTGCACACTGTATATTTTACACTGACAGATGAGCAATTTGAAGACATTTCCTGGACCTCTCTAAACTTGTAATGGTTTTTTTTTGGTATTTTCTGACATTTCAGACATTGAAAGGTCATTGACGTTGTGTGAAAGGTGAAAGTATGTTCTGTATCGTTGCAATGAGATGGCAGAGTCTACATTATAGGCCTGAATGACTAATTAATAGTCAAAGTGTAATGATCTGAAGATCTAATGTGTGTGTTGTGTTGTCTTCAGTCTCTGAAGATGCTGGATGATGAAGAGACGACAGACAACGAGCTGAGAACCAAGTTCAACCAGCGCTGGAACAGAACCCCCTCTGGAGACCTTTACAAGCCCCTTCGTGCAGGTACACACACACACACACAGAGAAAACATGACCATGTTTCCTTTTTGCTGTGCTTTTTTTTTTTGTTCTTGAAGTTTGTCATCCACTGCACTGACAATGCTCCTAGCATCGGCCTCTTTTCTTCCTCCTCCTCTCTCGTCTCCTCTAACCTTGCCTCCCGCCCTGCCTTCATTCCCCCAGAGGGAGCTAACTTCCGCAACATTTTGGACAAGGCCGTACAGGCGGACCAGGTTGTGAAGGACCGCTACAGCACCCACTGTGACATGATCGCCCTGCTGTGTAAATCCGAGAACGAGCTCAATGCTGCCATCCCCTCTGCCAACCCAACCAGGACACTACAAGGCAGTGAGGTCTGTACTTATGTCTTTGTTTGTATGGACAGATAATGTGAAACTTTACTTTTTATTGTTATGGTTAGTTTTTCAGCATAGGGTGCGTCACTTCATCCCAAGGTATTTTGTGTGCCACATAAACTCCTGCTGCACAGAAGCACCCAGTGGACACTTTGTGCTTTATGATCCTGTCCCTCCTCCCCACAGTAGCTCCATTTTTCATTTTGTTTGCTGACTTCGCATCGCGAGTCACTGGGGAACTTAAATAACTAAGCAAGCAGAACTGGGAAAGAGTGAGGAAGAAGTGCATGTCTCCCCACAGCTACACTGTATTCATGAAAAACAACAGTATAATACAGTCATTATAAGAGTGAGAGGCCAGGGACTAATGTAGGGTGCTGTTTGCTCACTGCGTCCGTCTTCTCCATTCTACCCAGATTGTGAATGTGCTGCGCTCCCAGCTCGCTCAGCTGGATGAGATGAAGAAGGAGAGGGAGACCCTGGAGGGAGAGATCAAGGCCGTGACCTTTGACATGTCTACCACCTTCCTGACAGCACTTGCCCAGGACGGGGCCATCAATGAGGAGCATCTGTCACTCCCCCAGCTGGACCAGTTGTACGGCGCCTACAACCAGAGGGTACAGGCCAGCCTACGCACACAGGAAGACCTGCTGGGACAAGTTCAGGTACACAAACATGCACAGAGTTTGGGTTTGAGAAGGATGTTGTTATTTCACAAGCACAATATTGACTGAGCATCAAGGTGGCCAAAGAAGTAAAAGAGAACATTTCTTAATCAGGTCATGTGTCAGCAGTTTTCTATCCTCTGCCAGCTTAGAGGCCTCAACCTGTTTCCGAAATAGAGCACACAAAAAGTGAATTTCCTTACTGGAATCAATGTATCAAACAAAAAACGCATGCAAGCAGATAAACAGAAGGTGCAGATTAAGTACAAAAAGTGTGTGCCTGCTGAATGGCAACGTGCCAGAGTGTATGACGAAATAATCTGCAGTTTAGTGTCCAAATTTACTTCAACTCTTCAATCTGTGACCTCCTTACAGACGTCCCACCAGGAGTTCAGCAGTCTGAAGCAGTCCAACACGGAGGCCAACCAGAGGGAGGAGGTCCTGAAGAAGCTGGCTTCAGCCCATGACAGCTACGTCGAGATCAGCAGCAACCTGCGCGAAGGCACCAAGGTACTCGCTCAGCACAACACGTGCCTCAACAGGGATAAACTGGACTGCAGTAATGCACATCTTGTCGGAAACTTTATACTTGTATTTGCTTTGTTTGTGCGTCAAGGCGGTTTGCAAGCCAGGTGATTTATTTTTGTCCCCTTCTGTTTCTCCCACTTCAGTTTTACAACGACTTGACAGAAATCCTACTTAAGTTCCAGAACAAATGCAGCGACATCGTTTTCGCTCGCAAGACAGAACGGGATGAACTACTTAAGTATGTACTTTCCTGGTTTTTGTGCATTTTCTGGGTTTCTGTGACAGTCACGGTCTGGCTAGGAGGTAACGGTGGCCATGAGTATGGAGGAAACACAGCAGCACAGTCACTATTTGTGATGTTTGAATTCTTGTTTCAGGGAGCTGCAGCAAAGTATCGCCCGAGAGCCCAGTGCTCCCTCCTTCAACGTTCCTGCCTATCAGAGCACCCCAGCTGCCCCTGCTGCCGGCCCTACCCCTGCACCCAGGACCGTCTTCGTAAGCAGCCACTCACAAACCCAAACTGAGTACTATTTCAGCACAATGAGGCTTGTGGCTAACGACTGATCTGTGTGTCTTTTCAGCAGCCACCACAAGCTCAGCAGCAGCCCGAGGCAAAGCCTCAGCCCCCAGCCAGGCCACCTCCACCCTCCTTCACCCCTCAGGCAGCCTCCACCACTCCTGCCAATGCAATACCCACTGGCCCTCCCACAAACAACCCACCACCTGTGGCCCCACCATCCCAGGCCCAGGGGCCACCTTATCCCAGCTACCAGGGCTATCCAGGGTGAGTGTCCCATCACAACATCCTGATTTATGAGTACAACTTGATCCATATGGGGAAAGAGTGAACATGCTTTCATCCTCCTCCTCAGAAATCTTAGATGGTAAAAGTGAGTCATCCAGTCTAAATCAGTTAATTCATTAAGTTCTCAAAACATATTTCTCTTTACTGGATCTGCTTGGATACATGTGTACTCAGTATATTCAATGAAAAGTTATTTTTGGAGATGTGCTCATTGGTTGTCTTGCAGATGTTGTTGAAATTCTCTTTAACATTTCTTTCCTCTCTTGTGGTGTCTATGCAGGTACTTCCAGATGCCCATGGGCTACAATCCCTATGCGTACGGCCAGTACAACATGCCCAGCATGCCCAACATGCCCTACATGCCGTACCAGGCTACTCCAGGACAGGGAGGGTACCCTGGAGCCCCTCCTGCAGGACAGCCCTACCCTGGCTACCCTCAGCAGTCCCCTCAGCAGCAGCCGTACTACCCTCAGCAATAACTCTCCTCTCCATCCCCATCATTCCTCTTCTGACCAGTTAACACCAAATAAAGAATAGCCCCAGCAATAACACTTCATCTTCTTTAGTTCCCTCCCTTCTGATCTTTGGTTCTCTCTTACTAACAGCAGCTATTGGAGCCCAAGTGATGGGCGACCTCAGTGCTGTTTTGCACTGTTCTCTGAACTCCACTTTCTTTCTCTTCATCTCGCCCATCCTTTTCTAACCCGAGATCATGTTTTCTGGGTTCTGACAGCACTTTTCCTAAACTATCTCAACTTTCATCAATGTACTAACCCCTTTTTTTGCCCATGAAGTTATTTTTTATTTACTCATTTTCTAATGGTTTTGTTATTGGTTTAATTTAAAACATAACTGGATTCCATTGATAAGTGATTCTGTCTGGGCTGGACTGCTGTACAACACTCACGGAGATGCACAGAACGCCAGGATGTTTCCTGGTTCGGGTGTTTGTGTTGGGTGGGCGGATGGGTGGTGGTTATTAGTCATGCCACTGATGGGAGGTCACAGCCGCATCCTCACTCCCCCACTCACTCAATCAAGCTTCAATATCAACTATATTCCTATTTTTATAATGAATACTGATGCCTCGCTGATGTATAAACATATAAAAACGAATGGCCTGTAGGTTTTCTAATGTAGATGATGACTGTTGAGAGTTCTGCTCTTTTTCTTTGGCTCTTTTCTCTCTCAACCAGGGAATGTTGGTATATTTCTGTGTTACAATCAGAGGCTGTACAAGTGGGGGAAATGGCTCTATTATATAAATATATGTATAAATAAGACTGTATGTGGTTAACCAAGACACTCTGTGTGCTGCACTCTCATGCTCTTTGTGTTTATTTTTATTCCTCAGCTCTAATGTGATTAAAACAACCGCCAGCCTGAATGCGTTTGTCTTTAAAAGTTGGATGTATTGAATGCGTCTGTGCGTGTTCCTATTTTTATCAAACTGTGGACATTTGTAAAGCAGCCAGAAGAGGGCAGTCCTGCAGCTCACAGAGGGAGCAGCAGCTGAGCGCCACTTTACTTGCCATTGTTGCTCCTTTCAACCAATCGGGGAGTGAGTTGTCCCATCCGACTAATCGGACGCCTTTTGACCTCCCGAGCATTGGGGGCAGATCCCATTTAGATGACATGCAAATTACGTTCCAGTGAGGTCGTGATCTCATCCAATCATATTTCCCCGCAGGTGATTTCTCCACAGACAGATTTCATCCCCAGATATTTATTCAGTGTCAGGAGACGCTAATGATTTCACATATCTCCTCCCTGTGTATGTGTGTGTGTGTGTGTGGCAGGGAGGCAGATGGCAGCGCAGTGTGATGTCTGGAAGGATGCATGGAGATGTTGGCAGAGAGCTGCTGGTCCCCTGCCTGCATCCATCACTCCACCTCTCTCCATTTTCCCCTTTCTTCTCTCCGTCTAATCTGTCTTCTTGAGTTCCTATCAGCTCAACTGTGTTAAAAAACCCCCACCATATTTCACTCCACTTTCCCCCAGCGCTCTCGCATCCTTTGTTTTCCTTTCTATCAGCCTCTCTTCATCATATTTTTCTTTGCTCCTAAGCTTTTTCTGTATACCACCTGTCCTTTTTATATCCTCAGCTGCTCCCTCCATTTTTTTCCCCCCCTCTCCCCTGGCTTTGTCAGTTTTTGCTTACCATTCGTCTGTCCTTGCAGTCCAAGCTGCAAATCATTGGCACTGAGTTGTCTTCACTGGTCAGTATCTCTTGGCTCATAAACGTCTCATAACATCACGTCAGTCTCCAGTGTGTATGTGTGTGTTTGAGAGTGAAACTCACAAGGAAGCATACACACTTTTAATCAGATCTAACAGCTCACATCTCCTACTGGAAGTGACACAACACATACACACTGCCATGTTCCTCTCTCTCCTCCTCTATCTGTCTATACAGCATGCCGTTGCTGCCAAAGCCAATTGTAGCTCTGGATGTGTTTATCAAAGGTGTCTGTGCGTCTCAGGCGCTTAATTTTAACAAGACGTTCTCCACCAGAGGAGTGTCATATTTTAATTGGTCTGAAACAGAATAAAGGCAGTGAACAGAGCACTGCGGTGACAGGTATTAATTACCTTCTGCCTAATGGCTCCCAAACTCAGCACTCAGCCATATTGGTGCTCACACCATCCTTACTCCCCCACTCTTTTCTCTCCTCGCCTTTCTCTCCTCCTCACCATGTGTTTGTTCTGCATTAGGGCTGAATCGAGGCTTTTCTTTGGCAATGATGTTGATAATTACACAGAAATACTTGATTAAGCAAACATTCTCTAATACAGTACAATGATTTCCAGCCAGCAGCTACCTCTGATTGTGCCATGGTGTACGTGCAATAATGTGGAGTATGTTAAGTATTTTAGAATAGAAATTATGATTCAAATATATAGTCAGCTGTGACGCCTTAACAATAGGTGTTAAAACTGATTGCAGCCTAGCTAAAAGTAAGCACACATTGTTGGAGTTGCTAACTAAAAAATAATGAATCGACCCAAATAGCTGTTTAAAAGTTGAATGGTTGGAATAGTTAGCTAAAAATATGGATAAATTGTTGAGATAGTTGGAAAAATGAATAAATTTGTTCAGATATTTATTAAAAGTGATGGCTAAAAGCAATGGATGGTTGGAATGGCTACAAGTAATGGAAAAAAGGTCAGAAGAGTTAACCTAGATAAATGTTAGTAATAGTTTGCTAAATGTAATGGTTACATGGTTGAGCTAAAGGTAATGGATGGTTGAAATAGCTAAGTATTGGGTAAACAGTTGGAATAGTCAATAAGGATTGACTAGTTAGTTTAAAGTGGTGGATAATCAGTTGGAAGAGTAAATGTTAGCCTAGCTGAAAGTAATATGCAGCTAAAAGTATTTACATTACCAAAGGTGCTGTATAAATCATGGTTAAGGCTAGTGGTGCTTAAATGGTTGAAACTTCCAGCTTGTGTCGCTCAAATGGTGTCACAACCAGCCACAACGACAAATACAGACCAAACTGACAAAAACATTGGTAGTTCAATTATGTAAAATAACACTGAAACAATGGAATGGAATGGAATTATTAATTGATAGTGGTAAATATTATCCAGGCTAAAATCAACTGAAATGGACAAATCAGAAACATGGTGGGTGATGTTGATCAGATGCTACTTAACTTCATCTGACTGAGCTGATCAAGGCACGTCAGACAAGGAAGGTCATGAAGCTCTGCTGTCGTATATCGCTTTATAGTGATTTTATTGATCAGTGTTCAATTAGGGGGAGAAAGAAATTATTGTGATGATCCTCCTTTGGTGCAGCAAAGTGTGCAGACGCTCTAGCTGTCATTCTGCTTTTTGCCATCCTTTCACAAAGCGCACTGTGAAGTAGAAATGTGAAAATCTTTAAAAAGTAAGAATGACAAAGTGCTGAAATCTCAATTATGGTGTTAATTTGATCAGTTTTATCAGCTTACAAGTTGCCAGTATCAGTGCGTGTGTGTTGGCTGATAATTTTGCCTCTGTGGTAAAGCTCTCTGGCCCTGGTATGTGCGTTTTTAGCTTTTTTCCATGGAAGCGAGATGCCTGAAATAGCTCTGATTGACAGGTATAGAGACTCAGTTACTATAACAACTACCTCCTGGCTCTCATGAGCACTCTCTCTCTCTCTCTCTCTCTCTCTCTCTCTCTCTCTCTCTCTCTCTCTCTCTCTCCTCCCCCCTCACCTCTTCTCTTTTCATTTTCTTTTACCAGCTCTCCTTTTTACCCCCGTCTCTCTCTCTCACCCCCTCACTATGTGCATGTGTGGGTGTAGAGGGAAGAGATTATGAAAAAGAACTCAACTGCAATATTCCTTCACACGGGATGTTTGTGTTGCAAGATAGAGAGGCCTGGCACTAGCTATTGGATCTAACCTGTGTGGGTGAGGGTAGGCGAGAGTGGGAAGATGAAACATGCTTATACAACACAGGCAAATAAGCCTTTTATATTCTTTTCGTGTTTCCTTTTTGGTGCTTGTTCCTCTGTCAGGTTGAGCTGCTCCGCTTGTATAATCAAGTCAGTCCACTGCGCTGTGTTCCTGCATGCGTGTGTGGGTGTCTTTGCATGCATGCACGCACTTGTGTCAGCAAGTGGCACAGTGAGGCCACCTGATATGATGAGTGAATTTCAAGCACGATAGAATCTAGTGGGACTGACACTGGAGAGCTGCAGAGCGAAAGTGTGTGTGTGTGTGTGTGTGTGTGTGTGTGTGTGTGTGTGTGTGTGTGTGTGTGTGTGTGTGTGTGTGTGTGTGTGTGTGTTGGCGGGAAGAAGACGGACGTCATTGCTGCCACCTGCTTTAGTGGGACAAAGGCCTGCCACACACACACACACACACGCACACACACACATCCTTGCATATGCAGACAGCCAAGCGGAGGTCAAAGCAATCTCTTAGCATAGCATTAATGATATGATTTACTTAACCTTCTTACGCTTGAGCTATCTCAGGCCCTCCATCCCCTCCTGTCAGGGTCCGCCACTCCTCTCCTCCCCCCTGTCCCTGCCTCTCCTTTCATCTTCCCGTCTCTGAGTCATCACACAGGGTGAGAGGTCTGAGGAAAACAAGCTGCCAGAGTTGGACATGCCATAACAATGCAGCACCTGTCAGGGTGTGTGGTTGTGTGTGTGTGTGTACCTGTGTGAGTACATGTGCATGCAGCTGTCTCAGAGCGTCTGTCATCAGGAGAAAGGAGGGAACATTTCCAAGTCTTACCGTAAACGCAAAGGCACAGACCGTCCATATACATATATATATATATATATGATGTATATGTGTGTGTTTGTGTGTGTGTGCTCTCACTGCTGTGGCTGTCTCTAGAAGTTGCTCAGCCGCTTTATTGATTGGTTGTCTTGCTTTGTGACAGGAAATGAGATGGCGGGTCTCAACACCTGTGTGTGACCCCAGCCGCAGAGAGCTCCGCTAATGATCTGAGCTTGGCTGCCTGGGTCTTGTGCTCCTCACTTGGCTCAGACCTGATCAATAGCACACCCATCAGCCTCTCGCACCACACAGAGGATGGATAGTCCTCCTGTGTGTGTTTCAGATCAAATAATGAGAGCCCCTGTAGTGGTCTCTACTCCCCTCTGCTTGTTGCAGAGGTTGACAGTGTAAAAAGCCTGAGCTGTGCATCAGGTTGCCTGCCTGAGTGCTTTAATATTGATACACTTGATGCTCCAAATTGACCAGTGGAGCTCTAATCTGCATTTTTGATGTAAACTTGTGCTGATGCCGATCTTGGTGGTAATTTGAGGGCATTTCTGCGCCTTTCACACAGCAATGGGGCGATAATTCAGAATTAATTAGGCTACGATACACGGGGGAAGGCGCAGCCCATAATAAGACATTTAAAACAGGATGGGATCTGGTATCCAAGTGCAGGGTATCCATAGAGACCGTTGCTATGGCGGAGAGAAATCTCACCTCATTAGGAACAAATATAAATAGCCTTGCGACTCAGCTTATGGTCATGATGCCCACGGCTGAGAGAACAGGCTCCGAGGCTTCCAGGTCAATGATACAGGATGAGAGTCAGGATGCGGTGAAAGGGGGAGTGATAAATGGAGGAAATTATTAAGAGAATTGGGAAGAAGGGAAGAAATAAAGGAGGGAGGGAAAAGAATCAGTTCCTGAGGATGGGAGAAGCGGGGGAGGAGGAGGAGGAGGATGTATGTGTGGGAAAGACAGAAGAAGATAGATGAGGAAAAAACCAAAGTTTGTCGCTGCTGTCTGATGAAAATCTCTCAAATGTCAACCTGTTTGTTTTCATACTTGAACTAAAAATTGTATAAAAGAGCTTCATGACCGTGGGGCCTAAAAAATCAATTCAATAGCAATGCAAGTTTTTTTTTTTTTTAGTAATAAATGGTGAAATTTAATCAGGAAACATACAAGCAAGAGATAAAGATAAAACCCATAAAAACAGAAGTGCAAGAGAAAGACTAAAGTAGCATAACGAGATGGTGTGAATGATTTGTGAAAATGAGGCTGTTTTTTTTTTCTGAACTGACTTTTGCGAAACCGGTGTTTTCTTTTCCCAGGGACATGCATAATGAGTGAGGAGAGGAGAGGGGAGCAGGGAGAGGAGAGGACGGCAGGAGTTGTGGGAGGAAAGATGGGAGAGGGGGCTGTGAGAGAGGTTGACAGCCAAGTGGAGAGGAGACAGATGGGAGCAGAGAGAAAACTCCAGACATCCACCACTGATTGCATCAACAGGTCTGAGCCCCTCCAGGTATGCTGCAGTGCACCAGTGTTACTACAGTATTGACTCATCCCGTTGTTGACTGTCCAGAAGTCCTGTGTGGACTTTATCTGTCTTGCTGCCTCTTTGCTTCCTGTGTTTTACCTTTGCTTTCACTTCCTTTGTAGTCTGCTGCCTCTCTTTAGTGTGTGTGTGTGTGTGTGTGAGAGAGAGAGAGAGGCAGCACCCTTAGATAATGTGTCTCTTTGACATTCACTCTTCACCTCTTAGACAGCTGAAAGTCAGAGTAGTGACATAAGACCAAACAGCCTGTGCACACTCTGTGTATCCTGCTTCCCCCTCAACTTCTTCACCCACCCCTCCCTTTCCTCGTTAATTGCACATAAACTGCTTACATGTTTCCCCTTAAATGTGAGAGTATATTAAATATTGTAACAAAATCAGTCAGGGAGCCATTTGCACTGTGAATGCCCTCGCATCAGCGGCCACTGTGCAGCCTTTTGCAAATCTCAGGCAAACTGGTGGGTCAATTAAGGCGTAAAAAGCAGAGAGACTCCCTCCTCCTCCCCTCCTCTCGATGCAAATAAACCTTAAAAGCTTGTCGCGCCTTTCTGTTCTCCAAAGCTAAATGGTTTTCTCTGCCTTTGTTGTTAACAGTGTGTTTTCAACTCGGGAACAAAGGTGTCTGCGACTGGAAGATGAAAACTGCGACAACTGATGAAGAAGGTATAGAGTTCAGACGTGCGTTTGTGTGGGCTGTCTAATTGAGGAGATTGTTTGATTCCTCTCCCTCTGCGTTTCTCTCTCTGAAGACCTGTCAAACTCGCAATCAGCGAAAAACAACATGCATAGAGGGACTGGAGGAGCAGGAGGGAAGAAGAGTGGAGATGGAAAGACAGCGTTTAGGAGGAAAAGGAGGGAGTTTACGCCCACCGCCTAAAGAGATGAGAAGACAGGCAGAGGAGGGGAGAGTGTGTGGAGGAAGCAGTGTGTGAGTGCCAGAGCTCATCAGCCTGTCAAGCATCCGTTATAGACCACAAACCCACACAGCCATCGCACTGCTGAGGTCTATCACTTAACAGGTGCACTTCCTTCACCTTCACACACGTTTTCTTATACACTGTGATACAGTGTATACGTGAGAGTGGGTGGCCACATTTACGCACATCGAGTTTTGAGCCTTGTCCACAGCGCGCAAAGGATGATTTCCATGCAGCGGAGGGTGATCCACAGTGAGTCACTCTCATTGATCAGAAAATAAAAACCAGTCAGGTGGATTCTTCATACCGATGCTTCCTTCACCCCGCTCCTCGGCTCCTCACTGTTTTAGCTCTGCGCTGGCACAATCAGCACTCTCAGCCCAACCCACGTTTGAACCCATATTATTGCTCACTGCGCTCATAGTTTTGTAATTCTGACTGCTGACGCACTGCATCTAAATTCATCATCCACTGTCTCTGGAGGAGGAGGGGGGGGGGGTTACATCAGGGCTTTTTCACCCCAGGTCCCCCCAGATATAGGAATAGTTTAGACCACAGGACACCGCATAAGGGTGGTGTCACAAAAGCCCCATCGAATGAGGTGGATGTTGTTTGTTTCTATTGTGGGAGTGAAATGAAGCAGCAAGTGAAACCTCTCATTAGGACAGTCAATCCTCGTGAAAACTAGTGAACTGTACAGCTGAAACCCTCTCAAGTGGCCCTGGACCCTCCTCTACCCGATATCTTCCCCCTTCTTTGGTGCCCACGGTGATCACATTAACAATTTCACCAGTTTTAGATTCATTTGCAAGCAAATTGTTCGTTGCAGAACAGCGGTGACATCTGCCTCTATCCTACCAATGAGAACTGCGGTGTCGGTGTTACTAATGTAAACCCTGTTGTGATGCAGACTTGTGGCTCTGAGGAGATCATACACTATTTTAAGATGCAACTTTTTCAAAGGATCTTTCATTAATGTATATAATGTACCATATACAATTAGCTCCCGTAGCGTTATTAACATGTATAAAATATACTATAGCTATTATATAGATCTATAAATCTAACTATTTGGTATAATATTATAGTGAGAGCATTCTAAAGACCATTAAATGTAATGATCATATTTTATTTTACTATTTGAGTGCTATTAGAGCAATAGGTGTTTCTGACATGAGCATTAATGAACACATTTTCTCTCATACATAATATATAATCAAAGATATTTTACATCAAAAAAATGTGATTAGGGTTGATTCCACTTAGAGCTATTGCACACAGTAAGTAGGCTACCAATACAAAAACTAACTTCTGACCAGATAGTGCAAACAGTAATCAAAGTCGGGAGTTAAATACAGTCATTGTAAATAAAGAGGAGTATTGGAATGTGGAAATATTATGTTTAAATTGAACTTTGTTGAAATGCACAGTGCCATAATTTGGACTACATCTGTATCTCTCCATAATCTTTTGGACAGTGTGCAGCGTTTAAATTAGGAAGCATCCACTCAGCAGGTTTACCTCATTTGAATAGAGAGGCTGGAGGTCTGTTGCAGAGCATCATGAAGACTATTATTCTTACCCTGAGCCATAGTTCACATGAAAACAAAATCATAAAAATTATGTATTCTTAATTAGAATTAATGAAGCCTAAAAGAAAGAGTGTGCCACTGCATCTCACTGAGGTTAAGAAGCAAAGGAGGAGGTCTATTTGTCTGTTTCTTGTCTGTGGCTGTCTACTCACCCGGCCACATGCTCCATCATAGTTTAAATATTCATAGCCTGCTCTCTGAATATTCATGAGACCTCTATTAATATTTATGAGCTTCACTTGTTGAGGTGTCACTCGATCTCTTGTACACACATGCACACGCAGACATTTACACACACTGATGATCAAAGGAGATAACTATGTCTACACGGGGCAGATTCGCAGGCAGTGGTGTAAGTTCCTCTGGAGCTGTGATGTAATGGTAAATGAAAACCGCGGCCTTCTGTTAGTAATCAAACAGCATTCATACATCGATTTAGCAACTTACTCATTAGTTGACATTATGGAAAGAATGCCTGTTTGCCTTGTTAAATGAAAAGACTGATACGACTCTCGTGTTTGTAGAGTAAATACAAAGCTGGAGCCAGCAGCCAGTTAGCTTAGCTTAGACTGGAAACTGTCGGAAACAACTGTCCTAAAAAAATCCACTGAGAAGCACCGTTAAAGCTCATTAATCAACACGCTACATGTAAATTAAGTGTAAAAAAGTGTGAAAGAAATCATTCAACGTTTTACAGGGGGTTACGTGTCAGACAGTGAAGACTGAAGAAAGTTACGGCTCCCAGCTAAGAAAAGGTCGCACATATCACCCTTTACACCTTTAACACCCTTTGTTGTTTTTACACTGAACTTCATGTTCTGATTAAGCAAACGAGGTTTAAGGTGTTAATTAGTGAGCTTTAGAGGTGCTTGTTTTGTCCTCTTAGACGGAGCCAGGCTAGCGGTGCTTCCACTCTTTATGCTAAGCTAAGCTAAGCTAAGCTAAGCTAGGCAGGTGCTGGCTCCAGCTTCATGTTTGCCGTACTCATTTAAAACTCGGCAAGACAGCGAATACCATAAGCATAAAATGTCAAACTATTCCATTAAGTGGGAACATGGAAGATTAAAAAATAAAGCTTTTTAAGTTAAGTATGAACGCACGATAGATTAATATAGGCACACTCTAAGTGCTTACAGCCCAGTAACACTCGTACCGTAGTTTCAAGGATAATGTGTGTAGAGATAAATATTTGATGCGTTATGCATTTGGTATGTACTTATATTGAATTACTGTATGTGTCTACCAGAAGACATGATGAGTTTACCCTTCCTAAGAACAGGGCCACTACACTGACTTCCAGTAAGGTCTTCATCAGACATCTCTGCACCTCAGCGCAGCTCTGGAACTACAACACACACACAAACACACACACTCATGTACAGTCAGCTGTGCACTTTCTAATGAGGTGTGTTTATATAACAAGCCACAAGGTATTTTTGTGCGCGCTCAACGGGAAATGAGCGCCACTGAGTCTCTGTCCTGCGTGCACACATGCCAAACATACTGCCAGCACCAGCAGACAGCAGGTGTGTGTGTTTGTGTGTGTGTGTGTGTGTGTGTGTGAGAGAGAGAGAGTTTCTGTCATAGGCCACTTTTCAGGACAGATTTTAGATGATATGCACACCAGTTGTCTGTGGATGACTGCTTAAATGGATGAAAAAAAAATTTGTCCCGAGTTTGATTTCACACCATTTGTGTTGAGCACGATGTAAAATCGCTCCTCGCAAGTCAATGAAGTGTCATTAAAACATGACAAACCGCAGTGTGAATGTGTGCAGAGAGAGAGAGAGAGAGAGAGAGAGAGAGAGAGAGAGAGAGCAGTGATGCACACACACAGCAATGTCTGCTGGCTTTTGGATGACGCACATCCTGAGGCCCGCGCTCAGTCCCCTCTGCAGTTTGTGGTTATCACATTGAGTCAAATAACATAAATTCAAATCTAAATACACTTGTCAGCCTCCAGGATTAGTGTTAAGTCTCTAGATTATCGAACTCTAAACCGTATGCTTTCAAGGTGTACAGTGTTAGTTAATTCATTGAGACAAAATTTGACCATGGCAACTTCCTCTTTCTCTCAGTACATTAGAGGAATATTCTTCGCTGTGATTAAGCGATAACAGAGAATTTGTTATCTCCTTTTCTGTGCTGAAATCAGTTCTGAGGTTCCCAAAACATTAACTCAGGGTCGGGTTCAATACACTGCAGATATTAACTACTTCAGAGAGTGTTTTAAAAAGTTCAGACCGGTAATTTTCTATCTTGGGACAAGAAGGGTGAAGGGTTCCCTCCTCCAGGCTACATTTATCACATATCGGAGATCTCGGCTTATATCTTCTGTAATTTTCTCTTTGAATAATGGAGCCTGTGAATGACTTCGAACTGAATGAGACTAGAATTAATGGAACAAAAATGAATCTGCCCCGGACTCGATCCTCCCATCCTCTGTTTCCAGTTCGTTCTCCCATTTGTTCTTGATTGCTTTCGAAGGAATTGCTAAACATCATAGAAATGAGGCATGGCCTCAACAGGACCTGTTTGTAAAGTAGGACCTGTCAAAAACAGAAGCACTTTTGCTGTTAAGTGAAGGTGCATTTGTAGGAAGAAGCAGAAATTATACACAGATGAAGGTGCCTACCACGCACATAGCAATGTCTTCCAGCTGTGAAGGATTATTAAGAAGTAAAGGTGATGGAAATAGCTCATGTCCTGTTACTGGAGTAAGAATTACCAACCCCTTAGCCCGGGCCAAACCTTTATTTTCTTACAGAGCTGTATATGGTAACACTAATAGTATAGGTACATTTTCCTACTGATGTACAAAACATGGCTCCCAATCTTCATATTAGCTGTAGTGGAAGTAGTGCAGACCAAACTCTGGAAGAAACAAACCACCAATCCTGTATCCTGTGCCAAAATCCATTTAAAGAACAAGCTCCATATTTCTAAATTAAGTAAAACTAAAAAAAAAAAAAGTACACATTGCATGTGAAGGGATGGGAGGTAAACAGCTCTGGGACCCTGGCAGGATGATCCAGCCATGCCCCCAAATGATTCTGTTCCTAAAGGATGGACTGTGGCCGTCACTGGACTTGGACATCATGTATGACCTCATTATTTTTAAAATGGACCTGGCTGCGATAAGGCCTGGCATCATTCAGCAAAACGCCGGCCATGTAAAAACATATCTTATTACATGGGTCTAATGTGGTGAAACCTAAGATAGAGAAGACTTGATGATTCAGATTCACTAGGTCTTTGATAAGTGCAAACAGACGTGGGGGTAAATAATACCCTTGCGTCCTGCCAAGGAGCTACCACTGAGGACACCAAGGTCTCGTCCTCCGTAATACACACAAGACATGTTGGCATACTTTAGACTAAAGATCTAAAAGCTTTTACTCGCAATAAGTAAATAAAATGTAAACTGAAATACACCCTAATTACATACCTGAGTACAGGAAACTATCATTTAAAGACTTAAAATTTTACAGAAAATATACTGTGAATAGTGCGATACATACAGAGTAAAGACAGAGTTTGTTGGCTGGTCGTAAATTTCTCAGGTGGGTGAGGTTCTTCTGGGGGAATTTGGATTCATGGTCTTTAAACTCCTGCTCCTGTAAAATCCCCTGTCCCTGAATGGACTAAACAAGGAGACAGACATTTTTTCACTAGTTATCACCAGTGGTGGAATGTGGGCCCGTGTGGACACGGGGGTGAAGGACACTCTGCCTCTTGAGTCCACTGAATTTACTGTAATGAGAGAACATAAATGTAGGTGCTATTTTTCATGGTAAGATAACCCCACTTTGACACTTCATCATATAATAGGCTATACATTTGTCTCTCACCCTCTTGTCTCAACTTATTGTAGTATTTCTCATTTAAATCCAGTTTTGAATGGTTAGTAGCACTACTGCAGTCTTTACTGCACAATCCATAGACCACATACAGTATATGTACAGTGTGTATGAGCTGTTCCCTGTAGGACATACTGCATCATAACCAGAACAATGACAAACAGTCTGCAGTTTGCAATATATTTGATGCTAAATCTCCTTGCAATACAATGAATAGATTTTAATATGACTATTCATTCAAAGCTAGGGCTGTTATAAGTTTTAAAATTGAAATCTGAATACAGTCAGCGACCCCACTAATGTTAGGTCAAGTGTTATGTAATTAAAATTAATTATATTATATTATATTATATTATATTATATTATATTATATTATATTATATTATATTATATTATATTATATTATATTATATTATATTATAGGACTGTTGGTTGGTTAAAGCTATGACAGTGTATCATAGGTGTTTCTGTGTGAAATATGAAAGTTGTTACATAAATGTATAGTGGAGGAATAAAGTAAGACATGTTATCATTAAACAGCTGAAGCAGGGCTGTAGTGCTGCAGTGAGCTCCCTGAGTCAGATGTAAGAGGAGTGTTTTAGCTTTGATGAGGAGACTTTCTGGTTGTGTCCCCTCGGAGTGTTGGGCCGGTTGTTTCGGCAGTGGGCAGCTTTGATTGGGATGGAAATGGAGGACAGACACAGGGACACGGACTGGGAGAAGTGGGCCGGCGTGTGTGTGTGGGCGCGTGGCTCAGGGTTCAGAGCTGTCGGCCCTCCCCCTCCTCCCCCTCCTCTGACCCCCCCCCCTCCCCCTGCTCCTCCCCTCCCTCCCCCCTCTGCTCCGACAGGGACAGGCAAAAGGCGGAGGAGGAGCGTCGGACCTGGCAGTGAGCAGACGCTGGGTGTAGTGCAGTCGGTCGGTCTGTCCGTAGGCAGGCTACAGCGGCAGAAGCCCACGGAGGAGGAAGGCAGCACCTCACGGTAAGATAGCGGAGTGTTTCCCGCTGTGGCAGCGGAGCCTCCGCCGTCCTCCAGGGGACACCGAGTTAGCTTGACTAACGGTCACTCCGCCGGCCGACATCGACGCTTCTTGCTGTCTTTTTAGTGTTTAATCAACGCTGCTCCCTCTTGTTACTACTTTTGCGATGAGTTAGTGTGATTAAAATAAAGAGTGGACACTTGAGGTGGCGGAAATATTTACATTTTAGGTGAAACTCTACTGAGAAAACGGTGAATTTGGGGGAGTCTGACAAGCTAACTGCGCCCCGGAGCGCAGCTATCGGTCGCATTTCCCCGTTAGCGACACCGCTCTATGAATTTGATTAAGAGCTCTTATATGTTTTATATGTGTTTATTTTTTACACGATAGTGTCTAGTTATATGAAGAGGATTACCAAGTTGCTGTTTTTAAAAAAACTAAAAAATTTTTTTTAGAGCTGCTGCTTTTCTCTTTATATTTTTGGTGTCTTGTGTGTGTTTGAGTGTAGAAATGTGAGTTTTAAGGCTTTGATTTAATTTGAGGTGGCCCATAAGATCGTGTTTCTGTGGGATAAAGTCCTTCTCTGCTGGTACAGTTCAAGTCGGTGCTCCTGCTGTGTTTCCTTCTCCCGCCGTCCTCCGCTCTCCACATGCGGCTGACAGCCCGGTGAAGTCCCGGAGCAGGAGGTCCGCTCCCTGCCCGGGTGTAAAAATAGCCCCGTGTGTCAGCTTAGTCTGGGTCACGGTAATGCGACACACACACACGCGTCGGTGTCAGCCATCCAAGACGTCGAGTCCCGCACCGACAGTAGACCACAGCAGCCCGATCGTGCACCGCTGTCTGTCCCGTAATATGGGTCAACAGGATGCCGCAAAGTTGTGCATGCAGATGACACCTGTTTGTTTTAACCTATTTTAGCGCTCCGTTTGAACGTGAGATCGTCTTGACACACTCGAGATGCCATCAGGTTAACAACAAGCTGTGAAGAGTTGCTTATTTTTGTGTGAAGTGGCCCTTTAACAGCAGCCCTTGCCGCTCTGTTGTCTGCAGGTATTTTCCCCATCAGCTCAGCTGCAGAGCAGCACAGCTGTCGCCCCACAAGTCACTTTGGTAGCTGTGGCTGCCCAGGTGCTGATGACTCAAAAGGACAATGAAACCTAAATGTGCGGCTTACTTTCGCTTGTCTTGAAGTGGAGGGGGAAATAATTCATGCTTTGTTTTAATTTACTTAAGAGATAAGATAAGAACCTGCCCAGGAAAGAAATAATTCAGCTGTAAATGTAAAAGCTTCAGGCGCCCAAGATGCAACAAATATATATCTATGTACAGAGAAAAAAAAATCCATAAGTAATAACTCTGCAAGAGGGAAAAAAGAGGCAGCCCAATTACAGACTCTGGGGCAAAGCCTGTGCAGATTATGATAAACAAAGCACTGAAGGCTCTGAGTTTGCCTCGAAATTTTCAATTATTATTTTAAACCAGAGAGACCTGCTCTCTCGGTTTTAGTTTCCTTGCTGAATCATTTCCTAATGAGCTCCGAGCTGAGGGAGAAAACATGAAACCGCCTTTTAAATTCAGCGACAGCCTCAGAGACTTAACACAAACAGCTTTGTGTGACCATAGGCAGTGATGATTTCTGTTTTTTGGTTGGTTTTCAAGAGATGGAAGGATGCAAATAAAAAAGAAGGCAGAGCAGATTGTCCTTAGAAATGGCAAAATATAGAGAAAAATGTCTACAAGCGCAGAGGGCAGGACAATAAGCCCAAGCATAGAAGGTTCAATGTTAGACTTGATGATTATAGCAGTGGTATTCAAAAATAGACTTTTCAGTGGTCTTAATTACAAACATGGCCTAAGCACCTCATAAAACTTGGTTTAGCTGACAATGGCCATCAGAAGTAGCTTTAGGATGTTTGCCCTCTGGCCTGCCTGTGTGTCGGTGTAGATGAGCCAGGCAGCTTTTGGCTGGAGAAGAAAGGTGTCCTGGTGAGTAGGTGGCTCTGAGGCTGGAGGCTTCAGGGAGAGCAGCAGATGGATGATGATGTAGCGGGAACTGGCGCTCTCTGCCTCCCGCCGCCATCCGTCACGCGCTAATGATCGTGTCACACCTTCTCCCCGGGCGGCCGGCCGCTTCTGCAGCGCTCAGCTCAAAAACTGGTAGCTCTACTCAAATCCCCTCTTCACGGCCGTCGGCTGAAAAGCCTGGAGACAGAATGTGCTGCAAGCCTCTCTATCACTAATTCTTCACTTCTCTCTTTCTCCATCGCCTTCCCTCACCCCTCTTCACCTTTTAAGTCCCTGCAGACTGTTTCCTCATCTTTCTTCATCCCCTGCTTCCCTCGCCTCCCATTCATCTTGCTTTCTCTGTAGTGCATCTGCTCCACATCATTCTTTTCCCGCTCTGTCTGTGTATGTCATGTTCCCGTTCTCTGGCATTGCTCTAAATTCACAGCTCTAATACAGTTAAATACCAGCATGGCGTCTCTTGTTTTATAAGCAGTTTTTCTTCCACTGTAAGGATTAAACAAGATGTGTGGGTTTTTCCTTGCCCCGTCCTCTCTGTGAGGTCTAAGGTCAGGGTCAGTTAAAGTGCAGTACACATGGAGCTGGTCTGTTTGACTCAATGACGCCTCAGCAGGAACTCACCAACAGCACACGAGGGAGTCTCCTGAGTTATTATGTCCCACACAGTGTTTATGCATCTCCTGGCCATTTTCGCCTCCCGATGCATCACGCAGGAGCCCGCCAAGCTAAGATGGTGATACAGGTTGGATGCAGCATCCAACTGCAGCACTTCTGCTTCAGTAAACTGCACATTATTTTCCAGTTTGATCAACTATTCAACTGGTTTATAAAATGTGAGATAATAGTAAAAAAAATGAACCCAAGGTGATGTGTTCAAATTGTGTCATTGTCCGATCAACAGTCCAAAATGAAAAGGCATTCTGTTTTATTCGAGACAAAGAAAAGCAGCAACATTTTCCAAATGAAAAGCTGGGAACAGTCAAAAAAAAAATGACTATAAATTATTTGCTGATTTATTTTCTGTTGATCAATTAATCGACTAATTGTTACTCTCCTAATACACTGAATCACATCTTTTCATATAGTCCCATGTCCCTCTACATTCAATAAAGAACACCTCTGTTTTAAACACCACTACAGTGTTATGTTGTCTCACTTAATATCTAAAGCAAAGTATGCTTTAAATAAGGTGTCATATATTGTATTCATTCTGACAATGATCTTCCTATTGTATAGCATTAGGCCAACACATGCAGAGATTTCAGACCCCTCTCTACCCAACCAAGATTATTTTTTCCTGGTGGAATTGCTGCTTTCATGTCTTGTGTTTCATTGAGGCGACAGGGGAAGCAAACACTACGTTGGCTGCACATGGACTGACATGGTCTTTTTTTAAAATCCTATCTCCAGTCGGGTGTTAAATAACCATGTTATGGGACTCAGCATCCTCTGAGCTCGTTATTCTGTCCCAGGTGTTACAGGAATAAGTGTCCCCTTGAGCTCTGTGTAACAGCAGAATGTGTTCCCTCTGGGTGCAGTTGGCCCTTTGGAAAAGATGGTGGAATGCCACTCCGCCTTGTGTGTGTGTGTGTGTGTGTGTGTCTGTGTGTGTGTGTGTCTGTGTGTCTGTGTCTTTGGTCTGGGCAATATTCTCACCACTGGGATCAGAGACTCAGCTTGGCATTCTGGGAATATCAGTGCTGGCGGATCGGATGATACTCTCCACAGCTGCTGTTTCTAAGAAAAGCTCGAGGACACACACTCATACACCAGACGTGTGTTCACATGGGCTACATGCAAGTAAATACACAAGCAAATACCGCATCCAAACACGAGCCTACATGCTCCTGTCACACATGCACAGGCACATCTACAGTAATACACTTTAAGCAGCAATTAACTGTCAAGCCAGGAGAGCATTTGGGAGGCCAAGACAGAGGCTAACACACACACATACACAGACGCACTAGCTTAGCTACTTGATGTAATTTCCAGCAGCTCTGCTTTTATGCTCTGGCAACTGTCACACATCAGTGTGTGTGTGTGTGTTTGTGTGAAATAGTGTAGTGGTGGTGTGTAACGCTGCTTATCTTCTTGTGTTTTTTGATCTTTTCAGGCTTTTTTCCATTGACCACTAAAGAGCCGGCAGAGACAAGAACAGTAGAGAAGGCGCGCACGGGCGGAGAGAGTAATTGCGTTTCTGGCTGCCCCGTGGGAACATGGGATATATGACCTCATCATTCACCTGTGCGGCTCTCCAGTAAACAACTCCAGATAGGTAGGAAGAAACAACGTGTACACACGGATTCATGCAAATGCAGGCAAAGATATCTTTAAACAGCAGTAAAATACACAAATGGAGATGGATTATTTGGGTAAAAAGACACACCATCATGAGTCCATGTTTTGTTAGAAGGATGACCGAAGCAGCTGTAGAAAGTGCAGATGTCCTCCTAAAACCCTGCGGTGTGACGGTATGTGATGTCATCAGCTGCCCCTCCCCTCCATCATGTCTGCCCGTCTGCAATCAGAGGGAGGACGAGGACTGTCACCAGGACAGTAAAAAGCTGGAGCAGCAGGTGAGTGACACTTAATACAGCAGCTGCTATGTACCACATTAATAATATACCACATTAAAATTATGCATCGCCCCCGACCAGCAGCCCTCACATGCTCGCTTTATGACAAATTGTGTCCTCACCCGCAGAAACACTTTAACCAGGTGCAACCAAAGAAAAAGCTGAAGGTAAGCTAAAATTATTCTGCCTCTCATTATTCATTTTTACAGATGTATCAATTGCATTACACTCCAGGAATTTGTAATATTTCTTGCTTGTGTGCATATTTCAGGCCAAAGGAAAGTTGGTGCGGAGTATGGCTGTCTGCGAGGAATCATCACCATTCGAGGAAACCCTGGTAACACGCACGGACGCACGCACGCACCCAGATCATCATCATCATCATGACCACATTCAAATTACTCTTTATTTTCTTCCCTCTCAGACATCTCAAGACGCAAACATTTCATCTAGCTGCCACGACAATGAGAGGACTTCCTGTAAGGAGGAAGAACAGGAGAAGACCACAGAACCAAAGAAACATTCACTGTCCAAAGGTGTGTGTGTGTGTGTGTGTGTGTGTGTGTGTGTGTGTGTGTGTGTGTGTGTGTGTGTGTGTGTGTGTGTGTGTGTGTGTGTGTGTGTGTGTGTGTGTGTGTGTGTGTGTGTGTGTGTGTGTGTGTGTGTGTGTGTGTGTGTGTGTGTGTGATATCTCATAAAAGACAGACAAGAGAAAACAAATAAAATGGGACTCAGTACCACTATTTAGATGTAGTTCTCCTGGGCTTTTTAATATTGCAGTGTGCTTTTTTTGGTGTTTTTATTTTTATTGTCTTGTAATACATCCCGTCTGCGTCACCCTCAGAATCCAGCGTGGAGTACACCGACTCCACCGGCATAGACCTGCACCAGTTTATCATCGACACCCTCAACAGCAACCCCAGAGACCGCATGATGCTGCTTAAACTGGAGCAGGACATGATCGACTTCATCACCAGCAATAGGTGTGTGTGTGTGTGAAGGAGAGTACATAACCTTGGGTCCTCGTTGAGCTATCTGCCTGTTTAAAAGTGCTGAAATTAAACTACATGCATGCTAAAAATCCTATTAAAGAATGAACAGGGTTTTGTATGCAGTATGTTTTCAGCTCATATATTATAATTCTGTCCATACAGCTTGTTTAGTGTACTAATCAATATATTGAGCCAGTTACGTTTGTGTGGGTGTGTTTCAGCCACTGGGGATGAAATTGGACTTGAGCCAAAAAGTACAAACAGTCTCAATCTACCTCCTTGTATCGTCTTCTGTCTTTATCTCTCTCCTTCTCGCTTCCACTTTCCTCCCTCCCACTTTTCTTTTCTCGCGCCCCTGTTCTATAACTGGTTTTCCTCTCTGCCTCCTTCCTACTTTCCCCCATGCACTCACGACCTCATCCTGCCTCTCGTCTCGTCACATCTCTCCCTGTTTCTGTCTCTCTCAGTCCCTTTAAGAAGTTCCCTCACATGTCGTCCTACCACCGTATGCTGGTCCATCGGGTGGCGGCCTACTTTGGCATGGAGCACAATGTAGACCAGACAGGCAAGTCTGTCATCATCAACAGGACGAGCAGCACACGCATGTAAGGACGCTTAATGTGACTATGAGTATGTGCTTGTAAATCCACACCTTTTAGCGTTTATTGTGAATTAACAGCGGCCGTTAACTTGTTTGTCTTTCAGACCGGAGCAGCGCTTTCTGGACGAGGTGCATAAGGACAAGACAGAAGAGATTCACCAGTGGAAAATTATTCTGAAGAGAGACAACAGCTCAGATGACCAGGTCTGTCTGTCCTCCTGTCTCCATCGCTGCTCGTCTCTGTGGAATTTCCTTTATAATTGACATTGATCGTCCTATTCCGTTCTCGTTTCTCCCTCCACAGACCCGACTTCACCCTCTACGGGAGAAGCAAAGCAAGTCAGTGGAGGAGAGAGAGGAAGAGTACCAACGAGCACGAGACCGAATCTTCAACCAAGAGGTGAGACGGGGAGACAGAGAAGAGGACAGACAGGCACATATGACATAGAGACAGATAGGAGACTCACTAATTTCTCACTGTACTTTCACAGCCACTGTGCACCCAGGAGAGCGCCCATGCAGAAACCAGGTAACCTTGCCTGCAGTATATTCTTTCCATGTGCCTTTTCGGCTTATTATATTTAGATGAGAACATTAATATATGTCTGTGTGTGTGTGTGTGTGCTGTGCGCAGGGCTGTGGAGGAGTACAATCCATATGCTGAGACCCAGAGGAGAAGGCAGCTCTTCAGGTAGAGCTCTGTCTGCACAGACGCGTAGTCATTTATCATCTTAATCTGGTCAGCCTGGCTACAACAGAGCTGCTCAGAGACTGCAGCGGAAACAAAAAGAAGCCCTAGATTTGATTTAGCTTTTCCTGTATCAAGGTTAGGATTCTCAAAATGTTGCACATTCTGAATGAAGATAACGGAAGGGAAGTTTTTATAGATCATTTTTGTCAGTGAATGTAGAACAAACCCTTTCCTTCTTATTTATCAGGTGGCACATCAGCAGGTGTGGAAGCCACTTTAGTCCCCCGTTCACATAAATGTCATGCCTCTCATACAGTAATAAGGTGGTAGGATAATTCTGGATGTGCCTTACAGGGGCAGCCGTGACAGCTCGGGCTCCAGCTGGACAGGCAGCAGCAGGCAGAGTAGCACCGAGACGGACTGTCGCTATAGCAACGACCCCCGACCTTGGAGCAGCACAGACTCTGATTCCTCCTTCCAGTGGACAAGCCCCGCCCTGAAACAGCGCCAACCTGCCAACCAGAGCTGGGAACCAGCACGTGGCTCAGGTGTGTCTTTTGAAACCTTGCATCAGAATAGCGTTTAGTGAGTTTTCAACACTTCCATGTCACACCTTAAAGGTGTCAAGTCAGTAAGTGAGGATGAAAACACTTCACTCCTCTCTACCTGCGTGCAAGGCAACTTGTTTGCAGATTTCATCACCACGCCACACTTGGGAAAATCACTGCTTATAAATGATGCAGCATCTAATTAACAAAACACGGTGGAAGTTCTGCCGGTGTGAAAATTTAACTCAGTCCACGAACCTTCACACCATAGCTGTACATTTTCACACGACACCTTCAGTCTTCTTCGCATATTAAGGAGGAAAAATACGTCATTGCAGAGATTGTGCTCACGGCTCTACATAGTATGTTTTTAGCAAAGGCAGGAGTGGAGTATAGTTTCTTTTATCAGATCAAGATATTGAAATATGAAGTTATCATATGCAATTATAATAAAGCTCTTCCTCTATTCCCCTCCTCTCCTCTGTTTTCTCATCTCCCCTCCGTTCTCCCACTTTTCATTGTCTCTCTCTCGCTCTCTCTCTCTCGCTCTCTCTCAGGCTCCATCTCTCTTTACAGACTGCCATCCGTCTGCCCCCACCCCTCCTCTCCTCCCATCATAGATGAGCCGGCTCCTAACCCTGCCTACATCATGGAGAACGGGATTCCACCAGGAAGCATATTAATGAACCCACACACTGGTACATAACACACACACACACACACACACACACATACTATATACACCAAGGTTATTATTGCTAACAAACAACTGAGTAAAGAAATACTAGACTAAAATGAAAATGAGGCTTTATAAAAAAACTAACTGAAACAGTATTGTGGTTACAAAACTAACCAAAACAAACTAAAATAACAGAGAATGTCCTGTTTTATTACACATTACTTTACTTTGACCCTTTGAATTGCCCCTGACAAATACACAAAAATAATAAAAACTAAACTAAACTACAACTAAAACTATTACTAAAAGTAATTTAAAAAAATGAAAGCTAAAGTAGCAAACCCGTTTTAAAAAACTAAACTAAACTGAAACAAAAGCCAAAACTAGAAAGTAAAGCTATAATAACATTGGTGATCTGAGACCAGATACACGTGTGTCATACTTTCCCCTTTGACCTCTCAGGGCAGCCTTTCCTGAACCCTGATGGGACCCCTGCTGTGTACAACCCTCCGGACAGCCAGCAGCCAGTCAGGAGCCAGACTCAGCTGCAAGCCTCTCCCCCTCAGCAGCAGGTAGCACACACAGCAGGAGGTGTTTGACATACTTACTGTACATGCACGTCTCTGTTTGTGTCTTTATCTCTGTCTCCACATGTGTATCTCTCTCAGATGGTTCAGTACTCATCTGTGTCGTACACAGCTCCACAGATGTTGCCTGTCAGTCCCTCACAGCCATACTCCACAGTACGTATCACCGTACAGTCTTGACGGCCACCCTGCCGGCGTGTGTTTACAGTATGTGTGTGTGTGTGTGTGTGTGTGTGTTTATGGCCACCCGCGTGCGTGATGACCTCCTTTCTCTTGATTGACAGATTGAAGATCTCTCCTCGCAGTTCGCTCATGTGAGCTGTCAGTCTACGGGTGAAGCCCCGCCCCTCTATCCTCCCACTCAGGGATGCTTCTATGCAGCTCCTCCCCTTCCCAACCCCCCCAGCTACTGCCAGCACTCACCTCCGGTACGGACACAAGTGCACGTTATGTTTTTCATGTCCCTTTTTTGATTAGGTACATGAAACAATCATTTTATAGTCATGTAAGATGTATTGAATGTTTTATCCGTTCTGCATTAGTTGGCTTTAATTCATTAATTAATTAATTTGTACACTCATTTATTTAACTTTCATCACTGATTTAAGAGTGTGTGGTAAATAATAGTAAGAATAAAGCTAGTATCATATTATTTTTTCATTATATCATTTTCCTGTAGGTGCCTGTATATTACTACAGCCAGTACCCTACCTCAGCCCAGCAACAGTGCAGGCCTGTCTCACCCAGCCAAGCAGCACAACCAGCAGGTACTGTGTGTGTGTGTGTGTGTGTGTGTGTGTGTGTGTGTGTGTGTGTGTGTGTGTGTGTGTGTGTGTGTGTGTGTGTGTGTGTGTGTGTGTGTGTGTGTGTGTGTGTGTGTGTGTGTGTGTGTGTGTGTGTGTGTGAGACAGACCCAGACTGTGGCAGTAGAGAAGGGGGCCGTTACACTGTCAGAGATGTAGTCTGAGGGTCTCACAGTGAACCGGTCTCTTTTCCTGCTGCTTCTATTCGACGCAGTGACAAAGACAGAGGAAACACACATTTCAACACTGTCGTGTATTAGCATTTAAAGTATCTGCTCTAGCATTGAAAAAGTCAAGTCAAAAAGCCGTCAGAAAAATATGCTAAAATTAAAGTGTATAATCATAGAAGACTTGGAACTGAAATACAAATGACTCCATCAACAGGACGGCATGAATGATGCAAAAATGTTCATGTTTTTCCCAAGCAATGTTTTTTCTTGCTGTTATTATTTAATGTCAATAAAGATTTAAGTGTAAATGATATTATATTATGTAACCAACCAAATCCACCAGCAGCACAACCACTATACTATGTAAATTATGTGGAAATAAGAATCAATAAAAACTGACAACAGAAAGGTTCTTAATAAGGCAAATAATGAATCACTTTCAAACAGATTTACTGTTAAGACTGTAAAGGTGTTGGCTGAAGCCAAAGCTTATAACACATATCCTTGTCACAATATTTACAAAATTTAAGAACAAGCTACACAGCCAAGGCAATATGTCTGTAAATATGTTGTTTAGTGAGCATGTTTTTATTTTTATCACCAAATAAAAAAAAAAGGTTTTCAGATTTGTCAACGCACTGTGCCTCACAACTCTTTGTTCTAAAACAACTGTGAAAAATGTAAAAAGTGATTAAATACATTGATAAATATATAAGATCAGATAAATATATTTTTAGTAATCTCTTTATGTATGTGTGTGTGTGTGTTTGCAGCAGGTTACGCCCCTGCGGTGGGGGTGCAGCAGTCTTCACACACCCAGGCTGTGCTGGGAACCTTCTCACCAGTGGCCTCTCATCAGCGTAGCATGGTTCAGGTAAACACAGAGCACCCAAAGGTCTCGTTCTGCGTCAGCCGTCAACAACACAGACCCCAAAAGAAGCGTTCAGCAGTTCAGAAAAGTGCTTGTGGTTGCAAACTCTCAACTACTCAAACTTTACTTTTCTCTGTCTGTGTGCAGGGAGGCGTTTCAGTGTCCTATCCCCAAAGTAAAGTTGTGACCACGGTTGCTGGAGAGGCGGGTTACTGCTGCGTGGTGCCCCCACCCTCCCACCACAGCAGCTGCCATCCTCCCAGCTGCAACAACCTCAATGCCCCGGCCTGGAGTCCGCAGTACTGATGACGCCTCGATGGATGGAGCGATGATACTTTAGTTCCTGCGTGAACTCACATGCGTATATACACACACACACACTCACACACACACATATACATATACTTAACACAAGCACCTTTTTTCACACTCCCTCACCCTCCTCACCTACGCCTGCCTTCTTCCTGGTGATACCCTCAGGGTACATCGTTCACACTCATAACAAGCATGTGCACACACACTCACACATCACACACCCACTCACATACATAAATGTACCACTGTACCAAAGCTTAATAGTATATAACAGAGCTGCTGTATTGAATGCATAATTTATATACACAAATGGAGTTTTATATTGATATTAAATTATATATTGTGTTTTAAGGAAATGCACTGTGTGAATAGAATAAACTGCTGTGACTGGATTGACGATGTCACATTTCTATACATCATCCTGGCTCTTTGCTTCCTCTAATGTTAATGATGATGATGGTGTTGATGATGCAAAGTGGACGCAGGCGTGGGGAGATGCATACATCAGGAAATAAAGTACATTAATGTGAGGGTTTATTTTCTGTTCACAGCAATAGCTAAAACAGTTGTGATGTGTGAAAGAAGGAGAGATACAGGTTGTTAACTAGAGTTGCGCTGAGTTCATAAATGGGAGATGAATGTCATCACCTTAATGTTTGAGTAACTATCTAACAAGCAAGTCAAAGATTTTGCATTAACGTGGTTGATCATTTAGTTTTAGGGAATCTTATCAGGAGACTAAGATGCTCAAACAGTTTTCATACATAAAACGAGCAGTAACATTCAGGTTTTCACACTTATACAAACAAGTCAAAGTGGCAAATTGTTGAAAATTATATAAAGGGCAGAGATCACGTCGGGTAACCACCAAACCACAGAAGGACTGTGCGTGTGAGGCGTTAGCGCCCCCTCCTGCTCAAACACTCAGCACACCACCCTACAGGTGAGTTTGTCCAGCTGCTGCTTTCCTCCTGTCCAGGGCTGCAACTGTCTGTAGTTTCCATTGCTGATTAATCTGGACAATATTTTTGCTACTTATTCATCCGTAATTTGTTTCAGAAAAACTACACAAAACACAGACTACAAAGCAAATTTACCAAGACATCAGCTAGCAAATTATCACAGAAGCTGGAATTAGAATAATTTGCCTCAATGATTAGGTAATTATCAAAACCAGTGACAATTAATTTCATGCTGATTGACTAATCATTGTTTTTATTACATTTCTGTCCACGGTAAACTGACGTAGTCCCACAGGTGTTACTAATAACATTATTGAAGGCTCTGTTGTGTCCAAGTGTCCCAGTAAACTGAGACCGTGAGACCTGCACAACGTCGGGACCCTCAAACTGAAACAGCTAAATGGAATTCAGCCATCATTCATTTTATTTACACCTGTGCACTTCCTACTCAAATATACACGTCAATATCCAACTAGATAGAGCTCAAACTAGTTTAGTCTTTACAGACCTACAGACCGTATACTTAGATAGAATGATCTCCCTTTACAATCTGTAGACAGCCGACATTTTTCTCCACTGCGATTTACCGGCTTTCACTTTCCTGCGGGCGACAAATGATGTGCCAGAGTGTGTCATTAGTAACATTATGTAGTGTGTTATTGTTCAGACGTGGCATGATTCATTTTGTACTGAAGGTGATTCATATTCCTCCGATCAAATTCAATGAGACATATCCATCATCCACACCAGGCTGTAAAATTAAATTTAGATTTCATAACTGTGGTACTGAATGAAAAATTCATACATACTAAAGGTTTCACAAAGCTCTATTTTTGTCCTTCCTGCATTCACACACACACACACACACACACACACATTCTTGCCTTCATACAGTCATGAGGACCCGTGATTAAAATGAATATCCCTCGCCAAAACCCTAACCATCACCACTGTGAATGCCCACTCTTATTCCTACCCAAATAAAAGCTTACCATAATGCTACTAACCCTCACACAGCTTCTTTGAAGATGCGAGGACCAGGCTCATTGTCTTCACAAATAGTTCTCACAACTTTACACACAAAGAAGCCGCAGTGCAGGTTCCATGATCTTTAATAAAAGGCACATGTACAGCCATAGTGAGATGAGTGAGTCCACTGGCATAGAGACGAAGCATTAAAACACAGAAGTACAGGAAGTAGAGGTCAGGAGGAGAGAGATCTATCTGCTTTACAGTAGAGTCTACTTAAGTAACATCTTCTCGTTCAAGTAAGTCTAACACTATGTCACCGTGGTAAGGTAAAACCCCCTGTCCCCACCCCTGCCACACACTCTCACACACACACACACACACACACACACACACACACACACACACACACACACACACACACACACACACACAAATACACAGGCACACACCAGCCATCACCACCCCAAAGTCTGATCTTCCAGAAAACTCTTCTCCAGAGGGCCGTTGAGCTCTGAGTAAATGAAGAAGTCCACAGACTCTGTGCTCACACTAGAGGGTTACATCTCGCCCTGCTGACTCGTTCTCAGGGGCCCCGGGGTGAAAACCAGCTGTCGGGCCCCTGCGGCCTCCATCTTTGTCCATCGTGTTCAGAGCACACAGATCACACTAGAGATGGCAGCTTCTATATAGACTCCAGCCAGTACTCTCATACTGGAACACGGCCTGGTCCAGGTTTTCTGTATGTCAGTCAGTTTGTGGTAATTTGATGAAACTTTAAAAAAAAGATTAGAATGTTTGCTGGTGATTGCTTTGATTTGATCAAGGGAAATGATAAAGATACTACTAATATAACCCAACAATACTGGAATTTAAAGGCTGATACTGATAACAAATTTGATAATGCTGTATCAGCTGATAGTATTTTTTTAAATATTAACACATAACATAAACAATTTTATTACAGATCTCTTATTTTTGTTTTGTTTTTTAAAGAATTGTGATCTGAGATACGTACTGAGCTCTCAGCGCTCTCTGGTGCACAAACCATGTAATGGTGACAGTTTATAATTTACTTGAAACACTGTACTGCAATTTCTTTAGTTAATTATTGGCCAACATGAACACTGATAGAGATTGATACGCAATAAACTAACATCATCTGATTTATTAGTCTAGCTCTAATAACCACCTTAAAATTAAGAATGCCAATGAACAAAACAAACTGTTAAGTAAGCAAAAGAAAATTTAAATAATATGTCCATGTTAGCATGACATAAACCAAAATAATAAAGGGGTTAGACCTACGTTGTGTGGTTATGCAGGACCCAGTTGTTATTGTACTTAAATTACCAAACAAATTTGCAAATAATCAAATTAGCAGAAAGCAGCGGACACACAGTGAACCTGTGGCCTTCAGGGCCCCTGGAGGTTTGTTGGTGATCCAGCCTTGGTTGTCATGTCCTTGAGGATTGTACTGCTCTTCACAATAATCTCACAGTTATAATCTGTTTACACACACTCACACACAGGTTACCAGTCACACGCTAAAACCCAAATAAAAAGAGAGAAAAAGTTCACAGGTACTTAAATATTTAGGGTTAAGAGAAAATAAAAATGGTATTAGTGTTGAAGGTTAAATATAACCACGGCTGGAGGAAAAAGTCGAGGAACTAAAATATGCATGCAGCCAGGCCGTCTCTCCTCTTGTTCAAAGGTAAAAGGGGGTGAAGGCGGGTGGGAGGTCTTTTGTCTGGCAAAGTTTGAGATGAAAAATGGACACCTTTGCCAAAACAGAAAGAAATTGTTGACTAGACTCAGGCAAAGAGTGTGTGGAGGGAAGGGAAACGACGCACACACTCTCGCTCATTCTCACACACACACATCCTTCAAATCCACTCACATGTCCAAAGAACAGCTCAGTAGAGTCAGTCGCTCTAGTTTCACATTATCACACGTCTTTGGGACATAAAAACATAAAAGCAGAGTTCGGGCCGCGCTCCACGGCCTGTTACTCAACTCTTTTTCTCTCACACACACACAAACACAAACACACACACTAACACACATGAACACAACAATCGCACCCAGCAAATCCTGCTTTGGTCGGTATGTGTGTGCTACCTTTGGCTGTGGGTGTCAGGGGTGAAAGGTCAGACACGACCTGACGTCAGAGAACCTCCACAGGTACACACCAACCAAATCCCCCAGAACCTCCTCCCCCTTCCTCACCCCCAACACCCCCACCTGTGCCTCCGCAGGTTTCACCCCACCATCCCATAACAATGCCCACCCATCTCCATAGCAACTCAAAGCTCCCCGCGCAAGGGGTCTCACTATCTTGTAAAAGGAGGTAAGTGTAATTAGTGGTGTGTGTCTGTGTGTGTGTGTGTGTGTGTGTGTGTGTGTGTGTGTGTGTGTATATATATTATATATATATATATATATGTGTGTGTGTGTGTGTGGAGGTGTGTATACCCTGCGTGAGTGTGTGTGAGTGAATATATGTGTGTATTTGTGTGTGTAGGTGTTAAGAGGTATCAGTGGTTCAGTGGTGTCTCTCTTTAATCTTCATCACAACTCTCTCTCTGCCCCTCGCCATCCATCGCCCCTCTTCCTCTTCTTCCTCCTCCCCCTCCTCCTTGTCCTTTCCATCATCTTCCTCCACCTCCTCCTCCTCCTCTTCTCTCTCCTCTTTATTTTTGGACTTGGAAGATGAACAGGCGCAGGTTGATGTTTTTGGCGGCCAGCAGTTTGTTGCACTCCACTGAATCGGAGATGGGCAGAGGGACGTAGTCGGTCTCATTGGCATCGTTGCTGAAGGAGTGGTGGTGGATGACCGGCTTGATCCGCACGTCGTCATACGGCCCCTTCAGCAGCAGGAAGGAGCACTCGAGGGCAGAGTTCACCTACACACACAGAAACACATCCATATATTGCCGATATCGAACCAATATTACTGTGCTAGCCACAACATCTGCTGACTATCTACTCCCAACAACTCCGATACCTGAACTCAGCGCACCTGCAGATACAGACGACTGATCCAACATGCAGAATACAGTGATGAATAACACTTTGATACTAAGCAGCAGGTAGTACTGAATTAATTACAGAGAGGAAATACTGAATTTTAAAGTGCAATTAATGAACAATCTGTATTTAACGTGGGTGGGTGACATCTTTTGATACCTCATTTGTTTAATAAGGTCATTGTCAAAAACATGACATATTTGGTATGAGCCTGCCTCTAATGGCTATGATCAGTTCATTTTTCCTTTTACACTGATTACAATTATAAACTTAGTATATAGTGTTAACATACTATTGTAAATCGCTGTTTGTTTATTATATTGAGATACTTTATTTTTGCTGCGTCTTGTAAGGTGTCCTTGAGTGTTCTTAAAGCCGCCTATAAATGTATTATTATTGTTTTAGTTGTTATGATTGGTAGGTAATATCAACAATGTAGAAATTCCACTTTCTTTCTAGAAACCCAAATCCTAAGGATAGACGGTGTCGTATCCTGCACAGATTGTAAAGACTCCTCTGAGGCAGATTTGTGAGTTTTCGGCTACACTGATAACGATGAAATAACAAATATGACAAAGATCATTAGAGCGTTTATAGTAATGTTGCTGCTGGTTTGCTTTAGCATTGTTTTGATAGCCTCCCCTAACTTTTCAGTGAGTCATCTCCAGCCCTGAAAACAAGCACATGCTGAAAAGCTTTAAAAATAAACACGGACCGACAGGAGTGGAGTGTGTACCTTGCTTTTTAGGATGAGCTGGAAGGAGAGGGTGCGCTTGCAGGACAGGTTGGGGTTGCGCTCAGAGTCGTTTACACGGGCCTTCAGCACCCACGTCTGGTTGAGAACAGTGAAGCGCGGCGTTTCGTAGTACAGACGAGTGATGAAGTCATCGGTGCGGTACGGCCTGAACTGAACCTCTGGATGGACACATAAGTGGAAGACAAGATTTGAAACTGGTGGCGAGTGGTAAGGAAGCAGCGGGAACATGACACCTGAAGTTTATCAGGTTTATATGAAGAGGGGATATGCCACAATAACAGGTCAACATGTCACAGCACTCGATTTGTTCCTATTTTTCCGTATGTACCTGTAAACCCAATCTTTTCGTAGCAGAGCAGGCTGAAGATGCTGTTATAGAGCTGCATGTCTCTGCGGTGGTTCTGGTCCATCTCTCCCAGTATTCCCATCAGCTCTGTACCAGTCTTAGTGGGATGGGAGCACTCGCTCTCGTGTGCCGGCAGCTCATGGAACGGACCTTGCCACGGGCAGCCAATCCTCTTGTACTTACACTGCGTCACCCTGGCAACACAATGGCAAGGGTGAGATAAAAAGCCAACTCAAGTAAAGAAAGACATGGCTTTATATAAATGACATACACAGAGGTGCTTTGTGATGAATGCATGTTACTTTCTTGCAGTGAGTGGAAGGTACTAATAATATCAAAAGGTACTAATTAACCTAGGCGGTGAACTGAGGCTAATTAATGCTGCGCTAATGATACGTGTGTGCTAAGAGCCAACCTCAAGAAGAGACAGACATGGATTCATATCAATTACAGCCTGGACTGAGGTGCTTCCCAATGAGTACCTGTTACTTTCTTACAGTAAAAGTGGGGCTTTAATAATGTGAAAGGTACTAGTTAGTGTCTGTAGTGAACCAAGAATAATCGCCTCCACATTGACGTAATTCACCTTATATCACTGCAAAGTTTTATCTTATATATATTATAAAGTAGCTGGTAGGTATTCAGCACTTTGCCTAACAGGTATTTCAACAGGATTCATTACTTTAACACAGAACTGCAAAATACCTGTAATTACTGCATATTAAATACTGAGTTTCATATTCAAATAAATAACAGTGGCGATGCTGAGAACACCATCATCATCATCATCATCATCATCATCATCATCTTTATGTAAGAAGCAGTCAGTCCTCACAGGAGGCCAGCACACCCTGACCTGACCAACAAACACCTGGTGACTGCCATGGCTGTTGTCATGGTAACACGAGCACGGACACCTCTGTCCTGAGCAGGGTCACCTGTTGCTACAGCAACAATTCCTCAGGATTTCATGCTTGCAAATTCAAGCAGCCTGAGCGTCACACACACACACACACACACACACACACACACACACACACACACACACACACACACACACACACACACACACACACACACACACATACAACACATCAACTGGTTTTCTCCTCAGATGTAGCAGGTCACATGCTCCTCCATCTTCCTCGAATTAACCCTGTGTGACACTGTGCTGAGTTACTCCCCCACACACACACACACACTGGCACTGTACCTCCACTCCACTGTTTCACTTCGAGTCTTAACTCACTTTATTATAGTTTTTAATTTGACAGCTTTATTTGTGGGGAGCTAATTTTGAAACACTTCTCACACTTTCAGTCAAGTGTTGACTACAAGTATGGTAGATTTGTTGTCACGGCAAAAAAGTGTGTGTGTGTGTGTGTGTGTGTGTGTGTGTGTGTGTGTGTGTGTGTGTGAGTGAGTGTGTGAGATGTGTACCTGTCTTGGCACTCCTCTTTCTGGTGTCTCTCTAAACTGGAGCGGGGGAACTGTTTTAGGCAGAAGGTGCATTCTGTCGGCAGCTCACTGACAGCCTTCTCCACAGCAAGGTTCCTGCAGCACAGGTTCTTGCTGATCTCACACCTACACAAACACAAATCTTACCTCAGCGCTGTCGTACATATATATATATATATATAACATTTGTGGTATGTGCAGAATGCTCATACAAGCATGTGAATAATGCACAACCTGCTGTTGGGGTGAAAAGATACATTATGGTTTTCTCAATTTCAACACATGCTGTAGAACTACACGTGTAAAAACATGACAATCAAGTTATTATTTCCTGTGAATGCAAATCAGTACATTTTGAGTCTAAGAGCTTCACTAACTTAAAGGACCAGAGTGACTTTTGGGGACAGTCATCACTTGCGTTCATGCTTTTCCTGTTGTTACTATTAGCAAGCATCACATACTCCCTGACTAAGAGAAAATGTTTTGGATGAGTCACCTAATATGACAGAATGTACATCATCTAAATTAATTATTTGTAGCTAATTGTCTGTGGACAGTTGTCCTCATGTGTACAGGCAGCTTGTTGTACCTGCAGTTGGGACATGTGGCCTGTTCCTCCTTGAGACGAGAATCAGCCAGGAGGTGGATAAAACAGCCTGCACACATCAGGTGTCCGTTGGTACACTGTGTTGGAAAAAAAAAGTTAAGGTGAAAATCAAACAAGTGTGTGAGGTAAGTGGAAAAAATAATTACTGTGGACATTGGGTGGAGGCACGGGGGGAAATGGTGAAAAATATTCCGGTAAGTGGAAGTTGGAGACGACGGAAAATTGGAATTATAAACTTTGTTCAATTTTACAAAAAAATGTGGGTAGAATTTGTTACAGGGATTGTAGTTTATTTAAAGATAGAAAAAGATATTATATATATTTTGGGGAAATGTGACTAATTTAGGACTGTGTGTTATACTCAAATCAAAATATAATTTAGGGGAAATGTCATTTGATGATTGGCACGTTTTCTTAGAGCCTATTGTAATTTTACATGAGTTATAATGATAGATAAACAACAATAAACTAATGGCATAAAGGACTGTTTGTTCCATTAGATATTACAGCAAGTTTACAATTTAAGAAGAGCTTTTATAGAAGAGTGAGGTCTGGATTGTGTTCTTTTCTTTGCAACTAATGGAAAAGTTCAGTGGGACATATGATAGCACGTTCATGTATGCATCTGTGGTAGGGGCAGGATATTGTTCATGGAAACAACGTTGACTTGTGTTTGCACAGTATTGGTTATAAATGTTTAAAACTGTTTAACAAGTGTGTTGCATGTTGCAGAACTATATGTAAATGTTTAAAACTAACAGAGCAATGATTAATCACAAATGTGCTCTCTTGACATTGAAGAGAGCAGTTTGAGGTCATTAAGGAGAGTGTTTGGGGACGGCTGAAGGGCAGGGCAAAAGATTTAGAGAATTTAGGTTATGGTTGAGCTCTGGGTGTTTTGAGTTCTTGTGTGGGGTTTGTGGATGTGGCTTTTGCTGATGATCATTTGAGGATAATTCACAGTATAAACTTGGGCCAGCACAGCTTGAGCCCTCGGCCTGGGTGTGTCTGGTCCCTCAGCCTCATGGCTCAATGGAGCATTTAGACACATGGGGCCTGTGTTGGATCCAGTATGACTAAAAATAAACGAAGATGGCAAACATATTCATCAGGTTGACTCTGGGGACCAGCAGTTGGGACACATGGGGAGTTTCTAGTTTGAGGTCCGGCTGATTTTCTGCTGTTTGACGGTAGGTTTAGGGTTATGAGGGGAAGGTTTGTGATTGACACCACGTTTACCTGGTATACCGACGCCTTGGGTAAGTCTAGGCACACGGTGCAGCACAGCACTGAGTACAGTCTCTCCTCCAGCTTTCCTGACTCTCCCTCGGGAATTTTCACCCTCTTCTTGGGTGGCTCGTCTGGGTCAGGCTCGGGCCCTTCTCTCCGTATCCCGACCTCCTCCTGCATGGCTGCGACCCCGGCGACAGCCTCCACCGCTGCCCCCACGGCCCCGACCCCCAGGCCGGCCGAGGAGGAGCCAGGGGCGGCCGCAACGCCCACGTCCCTTTCTTCCATTGAAGACATGGCGATGACTGTCTAGAAATATCTGAGATGTACCAGCCGCGACCCGGCTGAGCCCGAAATATACAGCAGGTTAGCTCAGGGCTAGCTTACAGCCTGTCAAGCTAACGGTCAGCTGACAGCTAGCTAACGGTAGCTAGGCTAACGCTACGGCAGCAGGCTGTCAGAAAGGAATCCAGGCTAACTTATTGTTATTAATAACGCCGCCCTCCACTCACGAACTTGTACTGTAACAAGCCAATGATTGTGTAATAACGAGATCATGTGCAAAATGTAACTCTGACTTAATTAAACGTCGGCTAGTTGTGTTGACTTACAGTGAGGCTAGCAGACTATGCGGCTAGCTACGTTGACAAAAACACAGCAGTCCTCTCCCTTTGCCCAGGCAGAACAAAAACAACTCAGGCGGCTCTCAGCTGTTGTTGTACTCTCGACGCCGTTATTCGCAATGACAGCAGATTACAACGATGTGCACCGGCGGCCCAGCTCGGCTGCTCGTCTACCGTCCCTGCTCCGGTACCGGCTGACTGTCCACGGGACCTGTCGGTGATTAAAGCCGCGGATAGAGACACTTCTGCTGGGACTCGTCTCTCTGGCTACACAGCCATCTTTGTTTTTTTTTTTCCTGTCCGTCTCCCCCGACTTCACCCTGCACAGCCTTTACGACTCCGGGTCAGTTTCGTTATAACTCAGGCAGGCTCTCGATCGAGGCTAATAACAGAAGTTGCGTATTTAAAAGTAAATATTTTTCGTGTACCTGTATCGGCCTCTGTGTGCCAGTGAGTACTTCAGGGCAGCCGTGACTTGGCTGACAGCGGAATGTTTTATTGTGGCAGATGACTTGGGGTATTTAAAGAGTTTTCTAAGGCGCATGCGTAGTGAGCACCTGCGGGTCAGTGTGTGGCAGGACTTGAAAGGTGACCAAAACCTGATATGCGACAAATTTAGGCCCCTCTCACAAAGTACGCCTCTTTGCAATGTTTATGAACCACATCTGTTGTAACACACGAAATTACACTGTTGCTAACCTGTGACATGAGGAAGTTTCAACAAAACTTTATAACAAAAAACGCCCTGTTCCTGCTGCCATGTTTATGTCCATGTGGCAGCCGTCTGTCAAAGTGGTCCAACTGGTTATAAGGGACCTGGTGTTTGTGTGTGTGAATGTGTGTTAAGGATGCATAAATAATGCAGCTAGAGAAACAGGGTGATCACAGAAAGTCTTAGCTGCCCTTGGCCACTGATACTCAGTCAGAAGAATTTATAAGCTTATTCATCCTTCAGTGGCCCAGATATGTGGCTTAGCAGTCTCAAGGGCTGGGAGGGGTGCATATGTGCACAGGACAGGGTGCTGTGTGTGTGTGTGTGCTTTTGGGGTAGGTGGGGCAGGATGTCAGAGTGTCAGCTGTCTGCAATCGGGAGGGACAGGCCTAACCACTCCTACTGGACAGATAGATATGCCTTATTTGGTCTGTGTGGAATGGCAAGGCAGCCATACCACCTCAGCTATGCACACACAGTTTAGTAAGCAGCAGTATGTGGTCACACACTCTGTGTCCTGACTACTGGGCTGTTACCACCATTAGCCACTGGATTTCACCACACATTAATGTGTCCAAATATTGCCACTGATTGCTAACTTGTTGGCTCTTGGTCATCACACCGTTACAATGCCAGGGCTTATCAGATTCAGCAGTAGTTTGTTGCCATGCCAACCCAATACAAAATAATAAACACCTTGTCAGAAAGGAGGTGTTCATGACAAGTAAATATAGCAAAGTTTTACCAGAACTAAAACTGAAAGTAATTGGTACAGATAATTTTAGTTTATGAATGTATAGTAAACAAATGTTGGTAGATAAATGATCCTTGCACAGACTTCTAGGAATGGACTTCTAGGGTTATAAAAAGATGATGGGTCAGTGTCGTCAAACAAGTAATCAAAAATAGCTACCACTTGGAATGTCAGACACGATCACATATCATATCCTCAAGGTTAAGCCAGATGGCAGAAAGAAAAAAAAAAAGAACTAAAACAAAAACACAGCAGAAATGTGTTAAAAAGTCTTTTCATGATTACACAGCAACATTAGGAACGCAGAGAAACTGCAAATTTGTTTAAGTCCCATTTGATCAACTGTGTTCCATTCATTTCAGCATAATGTTCACAACCTCCCATCCTCCTCCTGTAATCCCAGATGGACACGTCTCATTGTCGTCATCACACCACACCTCATCACCAGTTTCATGATTGCAGGATACATGGATTACACACATTTATGAGATTTATCTAGCCTCATCATTTAGACTCTATTCAATCCCAAGTGAGTAAATCACATCATCTGCAGGTCATTCAAGGATTCAGCTGCGAAGAAATCAGTGGTATTGTCTGAAACAATGAAAGTGACGACCCTGATCTAATCACACGGGTACACAGGAGACAGAGGGGTCAAGACTCTGTGGGTGGGGTGGTGGTGTGAACGTTCGGCCCGTCATGGTTGTCGGGGGGATGGTTGAGGGCGATGGTTGTGGTGGGGTTGCAGTGGGATGACGTGGAGTCCTGCTGATGGAGAGAGTGAGATGAAGACACTGCCGCCAGGTTGGAGGATGGGTGGTGTTGTGTTGAGTGACCCGCTGTGGTTTGTTCCACCTGGATGGTTGAAGGTGGTGAATTTGGAGGTGATTGTGTCTTTAATGGAGGCTCAGTTTGGGCTGGGGGGATACCGAGCTGATCGAGGCGGCTGGCAGGATCACAGTATATGTTTGACAGCTTGGTACCCTGATCCTGTATTTGTGGCCTGCTGGGCTCCCTACTGGGCGAGCCAGAGTCTGCGGAGGTGCACTCTGGTCTTTGTTGACCAGGCGTGTGCACGCTGAGCTGTGGGGACATGATGTGAACTGTCTCTTTTGATTGTTGCTGTGGTGGTTTGTCCTGATCTTGACCTCCTCCCGTGTTCATCTCAGTATGTCTGCCGAGCTCGTTATGAGCGATTTCTCCCTCGCCGTTGGTGTGTCCTGGTGTTTTGTCTGTCACTGTTTCTGTTGCATTGGTCTGAGCTGGTCTCTGGACTGTGTCTGGTCCTGCTCCATTAGCCGCTGTGTTCCTCTGAGCTTTGTCAGAGAGCGCCCTCTGCTTGCAAAGTGACGCCATTGTCGTCACCCAGGGATGCATCACAGTCTGCTCTGCTGTCAGCCTCACTGTGGGGTCTGGCTGAAGCAGAGCTCTGACGAAGCCTCTGGCTTCTGCACACAGATAACAGAGTAAGGAACAGATGTTTTATTTGTCTTTGCATGGGAATTTGTGGCAGCACATCTCTCTGCACCTCTCACCTTCTGAGATGGGGTCCCAGTAGGGGGACAGGAAGTGGAGTTGCCCCTGCTTTATTAGCTGGAACAGCTCTTCCTGGTCCCGATCCCGACTACGAAATGGGGGGAATCCACACAGCAGGATATAGAGAATAACACCCAGAGCCCATACATCCACTGCGACACCATAACCTGTGAAGTCAAATCACTGTTGTTTTTGAAACAAGAAAAAAATTAACTTGAATTCAAGATAGAAAGATGTTAAAAAAATAAACAGGAGTTTAGTGATTGAAATACAGATTGTAAAAAGGAGTATAAATCAGTGATTTAAATAGCAGAAAACACGACTAACCTGTCTCACAGAGAATCTCTGGGGCTACATATGTGGGCGTGCCACATATAGTGAAGACCGGTTCAGTCACAACCATAGCGAGACCAAAGTCTCCCAGCTTCAGCCTACAGATGCCAGCAGCCTCACGCTCTATCTGAGAGAGAACCACAAAAACAAGACACAGGCAGAAACAGAGTCAGGCAGAGGCACAGTTGAAACTATATTTTTAAAATTCAACTGTCTCCTGGAGCACCCACATGCTTCCCATACAGAAATTGTCTTACTGATACTTTCTGTACTGTATTCTAGACACTATTGTACACAATTTGTATTAACCTCAGATTAAGTTCAATGTAACGAATTCTGCTGGTATGACAACAAATAAAAGTTGTCTGAATACAAATTGACTGTTGTGCACAAGTTAATTATCTTTTGCAAGATAATTTTCCAGAAAAAAACATATGCCTCTCTACAGTGGGGCAAAAAAGTATTTAGTCAGCCACCAATTGTACAAGTTCTCCCACTTAAAAAGATGAGAGAGGCCTGTAATTTTCATCATAGGTACACTTCAACTATGAGAGACAGAATGGGGGAAAGAATCCAGGAAATCACATTGTCTGATTTCTAATGAATTAATTGGTAAATTCCTCGGTAAAATAAGTATTTGGTCACCTACAGACAAGCAAGATTTCTGGCTCTCACAGACCTGTAACTTCTTCTTTAAGAGGCTCCTCTGTCCTCCACTCGTTACCTGTATTAATGGCACCTGTTTGAACTCGTTATCAGTATAAAAGACACCTGTCCACAACCTCAAACAGTCACACTCCATACTTCACTATGGCCAAGACCAAAGAGCTGTCAAAGGACACCAGAAACAAAATTGTAGACCTGCACCAGGCTGGGAAGACTGAATCTGCAATAGGTAAGCAGCTTGGTGTGAAGAAATCAACTGTGGGAGCACTTATTAGAAAATGGAAGACATACAAGACCACTGATAATCTCCCTCGATCTGGGGCTCCACGCAAGATCTCACCCCGTGGGGTCAAAATGATCACAAGAACGGTGAGCAAAAATCCCAGAACCACACGGGGGGACCTAGTGAATGACCTGCAGAGAGCTGGGACCAAAGTAACAAAGGCTACCATCAGTAACACACTACGCCGCCAGGGACTCAAATCCTGCAGTGCCAGACGTGTCCCCCTGCTTAAGCCAGTACATGTCCAGGCCCGTCTGAAGTTTGCTAGAGAGCATTTGGATGATCCAGAAGAGGATTGGGAGAATGTCATATGGTCAGATGAAACCAAATTAGAACTTTTTGGTAAAAACTCAACTTGTCGTGTTTGGAGGAGAAAGAATGCTGAGTTGCATCCAAAGAACACCATACCTACTGTGAAGCATGGGGGTGGAAACATCATGCTTTGGGGCTGTTTTTCTGCAAAGGGACCAGGACAACTGATCCGTGTAAAGGAAAGAATGAATGGGGCCATGTATCGTGAGATTTTGAGTGAAAACCTCCTTCCATCAGCAAGGGCATTGAAGATGAAACATGGCTGGGTCTTTCAGCATGACAATGATCCCAAACACACCGCCCGGGCAACGAAGGAGTGGCTTCGTAAGAAGCATTTCAAGGTCCTGGAGTGGCCTAGCCAGTCTCCAGATCTCAACCCCATAGAAAATCTTTGGAGGGAGTTGAAAGTCCGTGTTGCCCAGCGACAGCCCCAAAACATCACTGCTCTAGAGGAGATCTGCATGGAGGAATGGGCCAAAATACCAGCAGCAGTGTGTGAAAACCTTGTTAAGACTTACAGAAAATGTTTGACCTCTATCATTGCCAACAAAGGGTATATAACAAAGTATTGAGATGAACTTTTGTTATTGACCAAATACTTATTTTCCACCATAATTTGCAAATAAATTCTTTAAAAATCAGACTGTGATTTTCTGGATTCTTTCCCCCCATTCTGTCTCTCATAGTTGAAGTGTACCTATGATGAAAATTACAGGCCTCTCTCATCTTTTTAAGTGGGAGAACTTGCACAATTGGTGGCTGACTAAATACTTTTTTGCCCCACTGTATGTAGTATGGAGCCTTTTTATGGTTTTATACTATTTCACCCTTCATCATCAATTATTATTATTGCATGAACATGTAAGCTTAAAGGCCACTATTGTCCAGCCTTCTAGGTCCTTTTATACAGCAAAGAATTAGAAGAAAACACGAGATAGTCAATGCAAAATCAGTATCATTTTTTAAGTAGAGACGCACATGAATTTATAGTAAATTTTTTTGTGCGATAATTAACTCATTCCCACGATCTCTTTGGCACCTCCTAGTGGCAAAGTCAAAGTCAAATCTAAAACTTTTATGAACAAAATGGGAAATCCACATACAAATTCACATGTAATTCTCAAGTGACGCTGACACTCACTAGTAGGTTCTCTGGTTTGAGGTCTCGGTGGACGATACTTCTGCAGTGGATGTAGTTCAGTGCTTCACTCACGTCTGACACCATCAGTGCTGCCTCTGCCTCTGAAAACTTCCCCCTCTCACTGATGGCCTCAAACAGATCTCCCCCACCCACCAGCTCCATCACCAGGTAGGAGTGAGTCTGCGTGTGGTGGTGTGCAAACAGCTGCACTATGCGAGGGTGACAGAGGCTTCCCAGAAGGCTCAGCTCGTTCTGCATCATGTGCTCTCGACCAATCAGCTTTGAGCGATCGATAATCTTCAGGGCGAGGGTTTTCCCGTTGTCACGACGGCGGCACTCTCGCACCACCGCAAAGTTGCCATCTCCAACCACGCGTCCAATTTCATAGCAGCGCTCGATATCTGTCAGGGTGACATCACTGCCGTCTGAGTGAAGGTCAAAGGTCATCCTCTGCTGCGCATCCTTGTGTACTTCACCCACATCTGGAAGTGGATTTGAAAGGTGTAACTGGGCAACACTCTTCTCCTCAGCCCTGCTGATTGGCTGAGGCGGTGGAGGGCTGATGTGAACGTACAATTTTCTCGCTTCCTGTTCTGTATGGGAACTTCCTTTTTGCTTCCTCGACACAGGAGGAAGTGGGACTCTCCCTGTCAGTTCATTCAGCCGTTCTGGACCCTGGTGTTTAGCCCTCCTTGCTAAGCAGTTCTCACACAGTGTAGCAGAGGACACATCTGCATCCCTGAGGCTTTCCTCAGGTTTAAATAGACCAATGACAGAAGGCTGTCGCTCTCTGACCCCGCCCCTCACGCGCAGTCTCTGCAGGTGGTTGGGCAGGTGAGCAGGTTTTCTGCATGAATTCTTTTTATGACACTTCTGAACGTCTGAAATATAATCTTCAGGCTGATGCATGTCTTTATGGTGAGGCGGTTGTGTAACCGTGTGTGTGTTAGTGTGACTTTTGACATGCGTATTTGTGTCCTGCTGTGTCTCTGGGCTGGCGTGTGTCTCGTTGCTGTCTGTCCCCTCACTGTATCCGCTGTCGGCCTTAGCTGCTTTATCTGGGGCCGGGCGAAGTTTTTTCTCCCAGACCCGCAGTGCGTCAGCCCGGTAATGGGAAGGTTCTGGGAACAGCTCCTCCAGGGCCTCCTGCACGCTGCTCAGCTCTGGACGAGTCTTCCCCAGCGCCAGGAAGGCCACCTCACCTCGGAAGAAATCACATACGCCTTTCACCTATGTCAAAAAAGGACAATTTAAGACCAGACCTGGACCACAAACAATTTCATAAGGACCCTGACTGTTAAGAATTGACTGTTGCATCCAAACCTTTAAGTGTTTACCATTTAGATTTTTCACCAGTCTTTTATTTTATTATAGTAGTTTTAAAGCAATGCTGCAAAACTGAACTGTAGAAATCACAAAATGCCTCTCTATTTATTCTGTGTTCAAGTGGTTCACATCAGAGCATAGCCAGTGGCACAAACGTAATTTGATTAGCAGCATCGCTGCATGCAGGTTGGTAACATTTCTAAATCCTGATTGGTCCACATATTCCTTTCTCTCACCGTCCTGTGATGTCCTTTTAGTTTATTTGCTCCACTTGATAGATGAAAATCAGTGCCTTATGTGTGTTAAGCCCAAAACCGGATTGCCACAAAGCACAGTGGGACAAAAGTGGGACATTAACCTCAAAAGCCTGGAAAGCTCCAGGTCTGGTGGTGTGAACTTGTTTGAGCTGATTTAACTGAACAGCTGTCTGAGAGCAGTTGACATGAAGAGGCCTTAAGGCTTGTCCGGCTTTATTACATAATCTTTTCTCATGAAGAGGATCTGTGTCAAAATCCAGTTTCAAGACAGTCTTTATTTCGGTCTTGTGTTTAGACGTTTCAGATTACCGTTACCTCACAGCACACCTGTGCATGTTGCAGAAGATGTGGGAGGAATGTGCCTCTGGGATCCCTAGCAGGTTAATGTGACCTTGGTTGAGCCTCACCTCTCGTGCGTGGGTCGTGTACAGGCGTGTGACTCTGGCTCTGTGCCAGCGAGGAAACCCCAACGCCTCAGAGATATCCAATAGCAGCTGCTCGAAGGACACCACACCCCTTCGATTTAACAGAACGGTTACCTTAAAAACAGAGAAACAACATGACAGTTTAGTTATGTAATTCCTTCCCATGTAGATACTCTCTTGATGGTTTGGTATCCCCTTTTTCTCACAAATAACCCTTCATGAAGGTTTGCAAGTTGCAATTAATGGCTTTATTAATAGTTAGGGTTTTTACTAATATTGTATTTAACTGTTATAAGCTGTTAGTGACAGCAACGTTTGTGTTGACAGGTTGTGAAAAGTCTCATCTGGTTTAGATTCTTTGTGTTTTTAGCTCTTTAGTTCAACAGGGAAAAACCCACTAATGGACAACCAAATTGCAAGCCACCTCCACTAAAATCCATTTATTAGCAGCTTATTAACATGTGTAAGCCTATTAGAAAGTGACAAATCTATGAAATCTTATCAGTGGGTAGAACAACATCAAAGTGGAGTTTGACAACCTCTCAACAGCTTATAACTAACCTCTGAGGTATTAGTATAACTTTTATTACCATTAATGAATGATGCCTAACTTCTAAAGTGCTACAGAAAAGGTTAATATTAAGTTCACCTTTCGTAGTGTACTTTGACCACAGGGCCGGACGATAGTGACAAGATGGGGCCTCTCTGCGCTCTCCTCTGCATGGCGGGTGTGGAAGAGAGGGAGCTGAGGAGGGGGAGGAAGAGGAGGGAAGTGGGACCTGTGGACTTGTCCTATAGGGTGGGGGTGAAGGGGCCATGGCTGGGGTGCCCCACCAGCACGCTTCAACAAGGGGACCGGAGGAGCTGAGGCAAGGAGAGAGGAAGACATGGGGTGGAAGAACAAAGGCAGAAAACAAGAGAAAGTGTACTTAATAACACTGACGCCATCACACCATTGTTTCTTTTAGACTTGTTCACAAAGAAAAACTCATAAGTAACACAACCCCAGGTCCTCATCCTGTGTGTGTGTGTGTGTGTGTGAAAACAAATCCGGCTGATCAGATTTGAGTGTTTTCCATCACATGGAGTGCAAGGGCCATTTGAGATTCCTTAAGAACTGTGCCCCGCCCGCTGAATAATTTAGGCTTCCTTAAGTCATGCAAACATGCAGACATACACACACACACACTTACACACACACACACAAGTTAACAAAAGCTTGCTTGACCTGGTTAGGGCTCAGCTGAATCTGCATGATTAATGAAGCTTTAGAGACACGCAGCATCTTTGACGTTTCACTTTCTGGCACCGAGGGAGACACTGAGATGCTCTCAGTCCGGTCAGTGGGGGGTTTGTTTTTTTGTTTTCCTTCCAGATGCAGAACAACAGACAGAAACACAAGACCCTATACCTCTAACATGACCAGCCCCCCCTTTTAACAAGACACCACTGGCCCCCTGAGAGTGAGCAACAGCACACACACACACACACACACACACACACACACACACACACACACACACACACACAACAATACCAGCTTTTCACAGTGGACACAGAAAAACCTCCTGTCTTTTAGCTTAAACATCTCATAAAGAGCCAGCTGTGGCCAGTCCAGAAAGGCTGAATCAGCCTTTTCTTCAGGAGACCTTTGAGGGTCCTTGTGTGTGTGTGTATGTGGAGGGTTTGTGTGTGTGTCTGTGTGTGTGAGAGAGAGTGTGTGAGTGTGTGTGTGTGTGTGGAGGGTTTGTGTGTGTGTCTGTGTGTGTGTGTGAGAGTGTGTGAGTGTGTGTGTGTGGAGGGTTTGTGTGTGTGTCTGTGTGTGTGTGGAGGGTGTGTGTGTGGAGAGTGTGTAATTCAGGACTCTTCTTATGGTAAACACAAGTCATGTAAATCACAATATTTTACATTTTTCACAGCTCAGATGGAGCCATAATCTTTAAAGTATTCAAAGAGTTAGTGGATATTTGGTTTAGTTAATGCGTTGGCCTGCCTAGAGGCAATCTAGCCATTCCATTTCAAAGATTAATCACAATTTATAACACAGAGTCAAAATTGTAACGCAGTTTTTTAAGTATTTTAAGGAAAATCCATTCAATCCAACCATCGACTCACCTGTAATTCTCCATTTAGCGTTTCGCGCCGCTTCGCATCCGTACCGGGTTCTTTGTGAGGGCGTCATGACTCTCCAGAACAACACATGAACTGAAACAACATAAGTTTTTATGCTCTTTTATTTCTCCACAGGCTGCTCCTGTCATATCCTCTGCTGCTGGCCCTCTCTAAAGGTAACGGGATGCGCTGTGAGGTGACTGGACCTGCTGTAGCTACAGCGGTTGCCATGGATACACGTCCAGTTGGACGGGTGGAGAGGAACACCGGAAGCTGAGCGATTTTACTATCAAAATAAAACATTATTAACTGATTAAGTGCTGTGGGTGGCCTATCTACCTAGCAACATAATTTTAAAATCAGTATAAGGATGTTATCTACTTTTGAAGCTCACTAAACCTCCAAGTTTGGCTCATCGGTGTATTTAAGGTTGGTAGAAACCCAACGAAGTTAATCAAAGGGGTTTTATTTTGAACATTTCACCGGAACCTATTTTACTTTGTTGAGAATTTAATGCAGGTGAGCAGAGGAGGAAGAAGTACCTAGGCCCTTTACTCAATATCACACTAGCACTCTGTGAAAGTATTCCACTACAGAACCCCATTTAAGTAAAAATATATAAATACTATTAGCAAAATGTACTTTAAGTATTAAAAATAAAAATACTCATTCTGCAGTAGAATTGTCCCTATCAGAGTTTTACTATTATATCTGATGTTTTTGGATCAATATTAGGCCTACTGCTGCATTAATGTGTATGTTGTATATTACTGCTGTAGATGTTTATGGCTGTGCTAATTTTACCTACTTTATATGTAGCTGAGTAGTTTAATCTACATTACAGTCTATAAGATCATCACGTGTCCTGTGAGAACAACGTGTTTCCAAAAAAAAATTAACTTTTCATGAGTTCAGTCAATCAATCAGCGTTATCTCAAGACGCTTTACATGAAGAGCAGGTCTAGACCAAACTCCTTAATTAGAGAGAGACCCAACGATTCATGAATTCAAAATTAAGGATTCAAGAATTCCCACATGAGCAGCATCAGATATTAAAGGAAAAGTTGAGGAAAAGCAGCCCTGTTTCAAGCCAATCTCTGGGTTTTTGAAACAGTTTATTCATGTTATGAAGTAGGATATTTTTCTCAGCCTATCAAGGAACAGTTAATCCTAAGGGTATGAAATATTATAATCTAAAAAGTAACAAAATCTGTCAGAGAACATATGAAGTTACATAATATGGAAATACCTAAGCAAAGTACAAGTGTCTCAGGGTGCTACTCTTACATAATCTGTACCTGTTGCTTCCTGGTGTAATTTGATTAGTTTTGTTGGTGTCTACCTCACCTCAGAGAAGACGACAAAGAAATCACTTGACGCATCTTTGGTAATGGCCGGGTGTATTTGACTCAGGAGGCTCAAAAAGTACAATCCAAATGGTTTTAGCCACACCGAGACACAATCAGGCATTTTCTACTGAGTGATGAGTTGTGGGTGAAGTCCAAATTATCTAATGCAACTCCAACACCCTAAAATGCAGCAGCCAAAAAATGTGTTTGAAATTTTCTGAAATTTTAGCAATCATATTTTCTCACTCTCTAAAGGATGTTATTCTATAAAGGATGTTTGAAAGCCATTAGGACATTACCAGGTATATATACTTATATGCTAAATCAATAGATATGATTACATTTAATATTCATAATGATATCATCATGTGTTTATTTTTGTACCCTACAAACAGTCAAATGTAGAATATGATTGTAACATACCTGAGGGAGCACCCTGGTAGCAGTGGTTCACAACCTGAGGGTCTGGGCCCCCACAAGGGCTTGTCAGAGAAAACTAATCGCTCTCGAGATGATCGACAGTAGAGAAATGGAGTAAAAATATATTTCTGCTACATAGACTTTCCTCTGATATCTGCTTTATTCTTCTAATTCCTCAAGACTCACTTTATTCTATTAATGGGAGAAACAGTCTTTTGTTGAACTGGATATAACAGCTAAAGCACATGCAATCATTTACAACGCCACTCTAATAAAGATACAATGCCTTAAAATTACGTAAAAAAGAATAAACATCACAAACCAACAAGCTTATTATTTGTGTGTTATTTGTGAAACGTAAAATCCTCCTCAGATGGTTAAAACTCCAAATTGACAGAAACAATGCGGACAAGATTTCACTTCTGTGTCCTCAGTGGTAGCATACTGTTGCTGTTAAAACCCGTTTCTGTGTCAACTGGAGGAGGAGAAAGTGAAGGATAAAAAAAGAATGCATCAATTCTTACACAAAACCTTTTGTATCACAACAACTGGGGGAAAGTTTTAGTGTAAAATCGCACTGACAGAAGAGGGAGACGAGCTGCCACTCTCAGAGGCAGTTACCATAGTTTCACTAAAGGAATCCAATAGTCTGCCTCAGCCTCACACACATACACACACACACACACACACACACACACACACACACAGTGTCCGGCTGATCTTTTAATACACTGCCCCCCACGGCTGTGTCTCCAAGGATACTGTTAATATTGGATCAGGAAGCAACAACTCCTATCCGGGTTCTTTAATCTGGACTCACCACTGAGACCCAATTGTGCGTGTGACAGCGTGTGTGTGTGTGTGTGTGTGTGTGTTGTGTCCAATTGAAAACAAAAGTGCTGAATAAATCTGTGATAATTATTTACATCTGCATAGTTCAAGGTCTGTTTTCTGCACTTTTATTACAGAGTGATAGCAGGCAGCTCAGGGGAAACAGCACATTGTGATCACATAGTCAGGACCTTAAACCTCCAGACTGCCTGGGCACAACTTTTTCTCATCTTTTCCAGATCACCGTGTTGATTATGTGATGTTTGGGGGTCATTTTGTAATTTTTGCACCCCTAAGGTGTCTCACAACTGTCAAATCATGCAAAAGTACAAAAACTGTATGTTGCACTGCCAGTGTCTGGCCAGCAGAGGAGGCAAAAGATAAAAAAAAGAAACGAGGCATGGTGATCCAGGAAAGTAGCTTCCCTTGAAGAGTAAGTTTATTTTTTTAAGATTGTAGAAGATGTAGTAAATTCCCTCAGTGGTGTGCAGTGTAATGTGGACTGACTCAATGCACTGACCTTGAATAACTCCATCTGTCTGTTTTCCTTCTTTTTCAGCTTTTTTCTGGACCACCGCAAGATTTATGGCACAAATCAAGGAATGCAATCTTTGGCCCATCTGCAAAGGTAACGCAAAGCAAACACACCCCCCCACACACATTTAAACATGACTCTGCAGTAGTTCAGTGTGTGCTAACAACTGCTACCACAATAAATGCCACCACTTTCTAATAAAGTACTCTTTATAAAGAGCGAGCAGAGAGCATCATACTTTCTTTTTAAGGAAGATCTTTAACTCATCAGGAAGCTCCTCTGCAATTTATTGTGTGACCACAGAGCTTGTGGGAAGCAGCTGCAGAACATCTGGATAGCTTAGCATTAATGGTCTTGTAGAACTGTTAGAAAAAAACATTTCTTAAGAATGTATTGACATTTAACCTTTTATCTGTTATTAGCCATTAACCATTAATAAAACAATGTGTGCGGCGCCCTGGAGTATTTCCTCACAGCTTCCATACTGCTTATGAAAGGTGCCTTTATTAAAAGCTGGAAACATACCCATTGAATGAATGCATGTTTAAAAGCATTCGCTCTGTAATCTGAGTCATGCAGAGTCATGATGTTGTTCAGGCTCTCTGCCCTGCAGTCATGTAATCAACTTTTTATCTTGTTACTCACTCTCCATTTGGACAAGGGAGTGAGAATGAGTGCAGCCAGAGAAGCAGCTGTAGAGTCTGCAGAATGAATGACTGAGAAGGGAGTGGTAATGTCCAGATGTGTATTTAGTTGTATTATTCACACAGTCACACACAGATGCACAGGAAAGTCTTGAAGAAATATCAACATTCCTCTGTTCATGGCGTTCTCACTCGTCCTTTAGCTGTTCGGGGATTGAACCCGACTGAACTCTGTTAAGCGATGCAGGCCGACCAGCGTATGTCAGCTCAATGCATTCACACACACACACACACACACTTACAGATGTCTGCTTGGATAAAGTTGTGTGTTATGACTAAACATAGGCTGTGCAGGGTTTGCCTGGGCAGTGTAGGGGCTGTAATCACGTTGCAGATCAACATCCTCAATAGCAGTCTAGCCTGAAAAATTGATTTTGTTATGTATACAAAGATTTGACAGGTTCAGCTCAATAGAAACTAAGATTCTGCACAAACAAGATTAAGACGTTGCTCATGTGATACATATGTTATCAATAATGTGATTGATAGTGCTTATTTAGCACTAGCATGCATGGTTTTATCCAGCCGAGCTAAAGCTCTCTCTACATATTAGAAGCCCTCATGCCTGCAAGAAATTTCTTGCCTGAAACTGCCGGCAAATATCCAAGTTAATGTGAGGTATGACCACAGTGGCACCCCAGAGTACTAAATCATAAGATTGCATAAGATCAAACACACACCCACACACAGATGTGTGTATGTCTCCCCTCACACAGACACAGATAGACTGTGAACACGTTATAGGCCAGAGCTAAATGATTTCGACCTTTCACCTCCTCTCTCTCTCCTTCTCCCCTTTCCTCCCTTTCCATGTGTCTCTCTCACACCTGTTTATGTCACATGGCAGACCCACAAATTTGTTCTGTCACACACACATATGTGACAGTTTAGATACGGTAATAGACAAGAGTGAAGGCAGGCAACTGGAGGACAAGGGCAGTGGGACAGGGTGTGTAACATGGTGTGATGTGATGTAACAGCATTCGCTATTGACTTTTTTCCCCCAAAAACCTGCTTGTTCAGAGCAAAAGTGTGTGTGTGTGAGTGTGTGAGTGTGTGAGTGTGTGTGTGTGTGGTGAGAAGGGGCGTTAGTTTTAATGTGTTTGTTATTACACAACTTCCAGAGATCATCAGACCATCTGCAGATTGGGGAATTTCATCAGACAGAGAGACAGAGGGGTGATAAGTGGACATTTGTGCTTGTGAATGAATGCTGCTGCTGCTGTGTGTGTGTGTGTGTGTGTGTGCGTGTGTGTGTGTGTGTGTGTGTGCGCCCTAGTGTGCCCATCTATGTTTGTGAGCACTGATCTGAATTTTAGCCTTTGGGAGTGAGGAAATTTGTGGCAAGTAAGGACACGTAGGGCTGCCCTCGTGTGTTCAAATGGTTCTTTGAGGGCGATTTAGTTTTGTGGTTAAGTTTCGGATCACTTTTAAAGGAATAGTTTAACATTTTAGGAAATAGGCATTATATAAGTCATGTAAGCTTATCTTAACACCAATATTGGAAAGTCACTGTGGCAGGCCAAGAAATAGTCCAACAAATAAAACCGAAGCTAGTCATTTTTACACTTCAGTTTGTGTACAAATGAAACAAATGAGATATTCTGTGTGTAGGATGAGATAGGTTGACAGGAGGCATGATGTCGTGCTGGTTAGAGGCTACAGGGAATAAAGTATCCCAGTGAAGTACAGAAAATAGATGTGTGTGTGAGTGTAGCTGTATTAATCTTGTAGTTAGGACATGAATCTGTTGCAGTCACCTCCCAAATGGACACAAAAAGTGGTTCTCCACAGGGTAAACTACTACATTTTAGGATTAAAGTACCTGAAAACAAGTTGTGAAATCTTAAGTATCTCAGAATCAAACTGCTCTTGTGTTCTGACAAGAGCAACAAAGCTGAACAAAGTAAACACACATTTAACTTCATTTAAGGTCTATGTACAATGTAATATATAAATATATATGTAAGTATAGATGTAAAAAACTATGATATTTCTCTTTATCAATAGATATGCATGATTACTTTATTATTAATATAATAATATATATATTCTTTATTTATTTATTTATTTTTGACAGTTAACAGTCAAAACCTCATCAAATCTACTTCATCAGGACTGTGTTGTGTGATTGTTAATCAGATACACAGTGGCCCAGCAAGATAAGTAAACCACCCTCCATGTGGGGTGGGACCACATCCCATTATTATTCAAATGTTGCTATAAAGTCTGAATATTGAATGCATTTAATGGATAAGACTGGTGTTATTGTTGTCAACAAATCCCATGAAAAGACCAAACACAACAATGTATGAGTTTGTTTCTCGACTTCACTACCCTGTATGGTCTTAAGCGTATAGCCCATTGTGTCCTGTGAAGACAAAAATCTTTAAAAATAGGTTACATGTATGTGTATACTTTGATTTTTGATACAGCTAAATAATTCCCAAAACAGGTGGGCACTGTAGCTTTCAGCTTATGTTACTCGAACCAGAGTAAAAAGTGAATTGCTTAGGGACTATTTTCAGCTGCGGATGAATACACATTTGGTGCTTCAATGAGTATTTACTGCAAATTACAGTATATTGTAACGAAGGAACATTACACTTAGTGCAATAGTGTTGCTCATTGATGTGTTTTTAGTGGTTTTTGAGCAAAAATAAGGTCTTTTGCACAAATGAATAAGCGGCACATATTTTTGCAAAGTAGCACAGTAAATCTACCAAACCCTTATCTTGAAACTGATGACTACAGCTCACTCTGTTTACAAGTGTGCATACAAGGCACACACATAGTATTTGTCACCCTCTGTGCCCTGTCAGGCCAGCTTGAGGTCAGTAAAAGTTAAACAAGACCAGAAGCAGGTGGAAAACTTGAGGAAGAGGGACAGAATAGAAAAGTAGTGAAGCAAGAACAGGGCCATCGTGCTTTTCAGCCTTCAACCCCCCTGCAAAAAAAATCAATCATCCCACCTCCTCCCTTCAGGCTCAATCTGTTTTTCCTTTCATTCTCTCACTTGACAGCAGGGGGCTTGTTCATCAGCCCCTCCTCATCCTCCCCCCTCTCTTTTCTTTAGTCTTCCTTTTATTCCCTTAAGCTTGTTTCTTTACAGTGGCCCCCGTTGCTCGCTCTGATCCCCTCTCTTACTCTTTTTCAAATGTTTAGTCGTTTCCAGAGCCTGTTCCACATGCTTACTATCATTCAGAATGTAAAACAAAACATTAAGGGAAGTTAACTTTAAAGAAATCAACATACCTGCACACTATACTACGCTATAAAACTATACTACTATACGACACAGAATGTGTCAAATCTAGTTTACTTGTTTATCACACACACACACACACTATTGCTTCTCTTTCTCTCTTTGTCCATATCCCTCCTCCCTCCTCCTCTCCCCTCTGCACAGCCTGATGACATCATGAACAGCCGGTATAAATCCAGCCAGTAGGCTTGCAGCTCAGCCTGTGGTTCTGACTACACTCTCTCTGCCTCTCTCCCTCTTCTCTCACTCTGTCGCTCCCTCCTCGCCTTGCTGTCTCTCTCTCTCTCTCTCTCTCTCTCACACACACACACAAATACACACCCTCACACAGTCTCTCGCACCCTCATTCCTCCACATAGCTGCAGACATGGTCGAGGCATTCGTTGGCACATGGATCCTGAAGGAGAGCGACAAGTTTGATGATTACATGAAGGAGCTGGGTAAGTGTGTGTTTTCTGTGTACAGTACATGCATGTGAGTGTTTGCGCATGCGTGTGAAACAGGAGAGGATGCAGTGCTGCATGTGAGCACATGTGAAAATGGGGCTGAGAAAGGATAAATGTTTAAAGGTGTGTTTAAGCAGCTGCTAGCGTGGTGGAAAAAGTAAAATTAGAAAAGGGGAGACCATGAAGGGGTAAATATCGGAGCTGCCATGATGGAGAATGAAATAAAGAGACAGAAGACGAATATGGGTGGAAAGAGGAAGAGGGGCAGAGGAAGAAAGAAAGCGCAGGAGAAGATGGGAAGCAGAGGGGGTGGGAAGAAGAGGAAGAGTGCTTGACCGCATGGCATGGCCTAAGTGCTGGAAATGAGGGAGGGGCTCTCTTTTAGTGGAGGATGAAAAAAACCCAACCCCACTGTGAGAAACCCTGAATGGCAAGCAACTGGCATTCACACACTTGAGTGTAATGTGGATGACCTTCGCTGAAAGCTGGGCTTTGTTTGAGGCCATGGGAGGAGTTGAATATTAAAAGGGTCCCAATGCCAAGGAGCTAATGGGACGAGAATGCACAGATAAAGTGGGCCTCAAAATATGTCACACACACTCACGCATAGTCTAGTGTGTGTGCGTGCATGTGTGTGAGATGGGGGCAGGTGGTCTGGCTTATACAACCATGAAGAATGACTCTTAACTATTTGACTCTGTGTGTGTGTGTGTGTGTGTGTGTGTGTGTGCCCAGTGACCTTAAAGCCATATTAACATCGACTTGTCTGCTCTGGTCACCATAGAAACCAGAGAGCCTTCAACCTCTGACCCCAATCCTCTTGATCAATGAGATGTCTGCACATGCACACACACACACATACAGACTTTGATTGTGGGAGAGTAGCTGTTTCAGCCCATAGAGATGAACCGGATTGTCAGCTTGGAAAGGAACAGATTTTTCTACTATTGTAGCAAAGGGTGTGAGTCACTGTTAACCAATGAAATGAACTCACGGGTTTCCTCACACCCACACACCCACACACCCACACACACACACACACACACACACACACACACACACACACCCTAAATGGAGAGCAAGTAATCATTTGCACACATACATGCCCAGACAGGCAGTCAGGTCAATAGGACCCTGAAGCATTTAAAGAACATGCTGCAGGTTTGGACTGTAGACAAACAGAGATTAGAGTGAAGGAGACCCAAAGGGCAAATGAATGACTACTGCTTTAAACCTTTATCAAAACATGCCACTTAACGATCTCACTCTGGTAATTTTAATTACAAAGATATTTAGTAAGTATTCAACAGTGTTTTAGCGCACCTAAATTAAGGCCTAGGGGTGGCAACACTTTGGCAAAGAGAGAAACATCTTGACAACCAACGATGGATTGCCACAAAATCTGCTACAGTCATTCATGGTCCCCAGAAGAAGATTTCTATTGACTTTTGTGATCCCCTCACTCTTCCTGTAGTGCCACCATCAGGTTGACATTTTTGGCTTTTAGTGGAATATCTCAAAACCTTTTCAGTGGATTGCCATGAAATTTGTCACAGACATTCATTTCCAACAGAACGATTCGTTATAACTTTGGTGTTTCCTTAGCGGTTCATCTAGTGTCACCAACAGGTCAAAGTTTTCACATAGCCTGTCAAATAGGCAACATCTCTTTAACAAATTGGCACAACATTTAGTATAGTTGTTCATTGTTCCCAGAGGAGAAATCCTGGAGACTTTGGTGATCACCTCAGTTTGCATCTAGGTTTAAAGGTCCCATATTCTGCTCATTTTGAGGTTCATACTCACATTTGGAGGTCCTATTAGACTTTTAAAGACCAAAAAACACATTATTCTTTTCCTACCAGACATGCATCCCTTTCGACATTGTTGTTTTACAGTGAGCTGATGTTAGTGAGGGAAAAAAATGGTGGACAATGGTGGATTCAGGAGGTTTTCAGTGAGCGTGGACAGTCGGCCTGCTGAACAGCTAGAGGTCACATGTTTATCAGATTAATGACATCATAAAGGGAACCAAATCTAAAGTGTTTTCACCCACATTTGCTGAAAAATGGAGCGGGAGAAAAGGAGAAAGGGTGGTCTTTTTTCATAGTTTGAGGGTCTCTAGACACACTGGGGACACATATGGATGTTGAAAAGACATTGAAAAGTGCATTTTGCATAATATGGGACTTTTCATCTGTCCTCTAGTTTGGTTTATGACAAAATTCCTGCAAGACTAATGACATTCCCATTAGCCTCAGGGGCACTTTGTGTTTACTGCAAATTTGCATGTAGCAGTTGAGGGAAGGCGTTGCTTGTTTGATCTGTTTATTGGTTGATTTTTACATCCTCACAGAGGTACTAGCATAGAGCTAGTGCTTATGTATTAAGTCATTAACAATATCCTCCACACCCTCCCCACAGCACATTTACATTACCCATGTGTCTTTGTCTTCTACAGGTGTCGGCTTTGCTACACGTACGGTGGCCAACATGACCAAGCCCACCACCATCATCTCAGTGGAAGGGGACATGGTGACGGTGAAGACCCAGAGCGCCGTTAAGAACACAGAGCTCTCGTTCAAGATGGGAGAGGAGTTTGATGAGACCACCGCTGATGACAGGAAAGTTAAGGTGAGAGGTCGAAGTCCAGGCTGGACAGACACGGGGCAAAAAATTATACTTTAGCAATCATCAGTCTTTGATAAAGATGGTTTAAGTGTATCTGTACGAGCCTCAGCCTGCTCAAAGCCCACTACACACATGAAGAAATGATGAATTATCACAGTCATGAGGTTTGCCGTAGTTGTTGAACTGTGGTCTAGTGGTATAGAGGAGCTGATAGAGTTTAAAGGAAAAGAGTCAGAAGAGTGGAAAGCCTGCAGCATACAGGAGCTGAGGAAGGTGAAGCTGAGGGAGGAGATCCAATTTCAAAATGATTTACATCATATCATCTGTATCATGTTATTGGATCAATATTACAGATAAGTGACACTGTTTAAGTTTTCAAAGAAGAAATAACACATTCTTCCTCTTACAAATAAGAAGATACATTTACAAGCGATAATCAATTTGATCGATTAAGGACTTTTTTTCTGCTACAGCATGACTTGGTTATGGTGGGTAACGTTTGCTAATGTTAGCAAACTAAACTACACAGTTATTGCTTTGGGCTGTAAGTGACATTACGAAGTCAACGTACTGACTATACAACACTGTGCCGTTGTTAAATAAATGTGCTTTGTTCCATTCAGTGGACCAAGTCATTCACTTCTGTGCGTCTCTTTGCTGTCTGCAGTCCATTGTAAATATACAGGATGGGAAGCTGGTGCACATACAGAAGTGGGATGGCAAAGAGACCAGTCTGGTCAGGGAAGTCAACGGCAATGCCCTCATTCTGGTGCGTGCAAACACAAAATATACATATTTACCGTGTGTGTGTGTTGTATTTTAACTGTCTCTCTCTCTCTCCATCACAGACACTTTCCCTTGGGAATGTTGTTAGCACGCGTCGCTATGAGAAGGCAGAGTAAAAAAACTGCACCAACACTGAAACCTCCCTCCAGCATCTACTTGCATCCGCTACAGTCCTAAACCTTAAACTCCTTAACCACGGCAACCCAGGGCAAGCAAACCACTCACATGGCTGCTACCAATTCCCTCAAATGTCCCTTCATACTGTATAATCAGTATCAGCATCATCACTGCTGGCTGTGACCTCCCGTTTCTCCCCGTCCTTCTCTTTATACTGTTGTTCCTTCTACTGTAAGAAACACTGAATAAATTCCAATGAGTTTTTGTGTTTTTTCTCTAAAAGTCCAGGGTTTCATAATGTTTTTTTTTTTTTTTAGAAAATGTGTCTTGCACGGTGCTTATGATAAACCTGGAAAAGTGTTAAAATTTGAGAGTTTGCCTATTGAGACCTGAAAAATAAAAACAAAAGTGACTATACTATTGGACAAACTGGTAAATCAATGAAATTGCTTCAGGATGTGTTTTTTTTTTCTTGACATGCAAAGTTTACTCTCTAACTGGGATGGAAGTCTGCTCAAACATCCTTGAGTGAAATTTCACATAAGCTTTTATCTATTATTTTTGTCGTGGAAATTAATTTCATGTTAGGGTCAGCTTGGTGCTGCAGTAAAAATTAGAGTCGTTCTCACTCAGTGTGGTGGGCCCGAAAGTCCTCCTGTTAGTCAGTAGCTCCAGTCTGAGTTCAGTAGTGTGACACAACTGTACACATCTAAGTTGATCCAAAGAATGTGACCACAGTTTCCATCACAGCTGGTTGTACAGGGAGGTTAAAAATAGCTCCCGCTCCTGTTCGGTTGTGTGCGTTAGTACGTTGAAGTGTGTATGTCATCTTTGCCCTGGCTAGGTGAAGGGAAAGTTTTGTTTGTTGTAATGGGCTGTTACGTTATGTGCTTGTACATTAGGTGTGCTTTCTAAATTGGGATCATTCCCTTTCTCAGTAGATTGGTGTCATGTGTTGGCGACACACTGCCATCTAGGTGAAGAGGTGAAAGGATGATCCATGTCACCCTCTGCCACCGCCTCCTGAAGTGATCCGAAAAGGTCACAAGAAGGGATGAAACAAACGCAAAAATCATGGCCTTATATCACACACACATTATATGTCTATGAAACATATTTTTGTTTAAGAGGAAAGAAAGCACACAAAAAGTTACAGAGCAGGAGCAATGAACTAAATATACATTGCTAAAAGTTAAAGGTAAATGGTAAAAAAACCCCCAAAACATCCAGATAGTAGAACAGGCCAAAGCTACTGGGAAAAAAAAGCATGAACATGTCTAATTCCAAGATTTATACGTCATGTGTGGGTTCACAAGTGCAGCTGTTTTTCTCAGCGGTGAAATACTGCCAGCAGACAGTATAGAAGGAGAAATTGTGCCGGAGCCCATCTCAACGGTTGGGAATGGCTGATATAAAACCCCCAAAATCTAAATAGATCCAAATAACCACATGAATCATGACAGTGCTGTTTTACACATGAACTAATTACATGCAGAGAGGTGTAAAATTATGATACAATTACATATAAACATGCCATTCATTCACAAGATGCTGAAAAGTATTTTTACAAATACAAAGTAAGAAAACTATCAAATACTTGTACAGTATAAGCTGGTTCTTAAAACAAGACATCCATATCAATACATTTCCAGCATAAAAAGCAAACGTGCAACCAGCAAACTTGGTTCAATAACTGAGCTTGAAAATTCACACTTCTACTCTTTGCTCAAAGTTCTCTTAAAGCTGCTGGACTCTCTTGCTTTGGAAGAAATGCAGAAAAGTTGACCTTTAGTTGAAGGAATGCCAGTGCATTGCTTTGTGGATGGCGATGTCAGTCGGTCCAACACTTTGGTCCAGACTGAAATATTTAAACTACTATTGGATTTATATTTGAACTATTTTAGTTTGAGTGTATTCTTTTGCAACTACTAGATGGATTGCTCTGAAATTTTGTACACACATTTATGATTGCTTCAGGGATGAATTGTAATAATTTTGATGATCCCTTAACTTTTCATCTTGAGTCATTTTCAGGTTAAACTTTAAATGTACTTTGTGTATGACCTGTAACAATGTACGAAGATTTACGAGATACATTGGTTATTATAAACACCTCCAGATTGACTCAAGGTCAAATCAAACATTGTAATACAAGTTAAACTAGTATGGGATCATGCTTCACATTTAACTGGTCATTTTGAATTCATCTTGTACATCTGACTGGTGCAAACAAGAGAAGAAGAATGTTAGAAAATAAGGAGGAGTATTGCGACTGACCATTGACCCTCAGTCACTGTAGAGGAGTACATGGGTGTTGTGCCAAACCACTGCAGATGGAAACAATCTATTTCTCCACAATCCCACAAGTAGGGTCTCTGGACGCAGGTCAAAACACTGCAGAAGAAGACAGAAGATGTAGATTCCCGAATGACACCTTATCTTGTCTCCAACTGAAGGGAGTTTATCTCCAAAAGACGCTACTTTGACCTCATGGGACATGACCCAACCTAAAACTAATGTTGTGCAGTCCTAGCCTGAAACATCTTACCTCACTCGGAAACGTTAACTTAATATGACCCCAGGGTGGACCAGACCCAACCTGAGAATTACCAATGTTTGTGTTTGTGTGTGTGTCTGTTTTGTTCCCCCAAGGACTTCAGTTCAGTTTCAAGGTCCAAGAACAAAGACATCAAGAGGTGCATTACAAATAAAAACACCTTTAATGGAGCTAACAGTTGACATGCAGGAAGAGGGTTGTGTATTCAGTGAGCAGTCCCCCTGGAGGCAAGATACACAAACACACACATGTATGTACACGTAAAACGCACAATGAGCGGCGGACAACCTCAGGATATCATCATGGCTTGAGGTTCCTGTCATGCTCACTTGCGCTACACTACACGTCCTGTTTGTGTTTTTACTACTTCCCGTATGTGTGTGTGTGTGTGTGTGTGTGTGTGTGTAGCTTTCTCTGATTATTTGTAGGATTTCCATGCCAAAACCCACAGAGAGAGCGTTACTGTCTTCATGTCAGCTCAATGGATTTCCCAGAGCATAAGACACCGGATAGCTGTAAACAATATCTGGAGATCAAGGGGGAGAGCCACTTGCTGCCATATTGCTTACACCTATCTGGTTACATATGATGTGTAAACTCCTCCCTCTGTGGGGGAGCTAGAGGTTACTTTAGGACAAGTGGAGCTTGTCACCTGATTTTTCTGTTTGCAGTATTTCCCCTCTTGCCCCATTTTGTTTGCTTTAACCTTGATAGGAGGTTTTAATGCGCTGATTTGGAGAGACAGTAAGCCCAAAATTCCCTTAAAAAGATGAGATTTGTATGATAAGCATTTGTGGGAGAGATCATTAAAAGACACACTGCTGAAAGTCTGTCACTCTGTTGTCTGTTTCTACTCACTTCCTCTTTTGCATCTGTCTGATAGCTGCAGTGTGTGTGTGACTGTGGATGTGTGTTAGAGCTGTGTGCCTGTCTCAGCTGTGTTTGTGTGATTTATGTTTTTTGTGTTTCTTCTTCTTTTTGTCCTCCCTGTCCGGTGTGTGGTCGCGGCGCCTCCTCTTGGACTTGCATTCGCTACTGCTGCGGCTGCTGCTGCTGCTGTCGCTCTCTGACTCCTTCCTCTCCCTCTTCCTCTTCTTCTTCATTTTCTTCTCCTGGAGGATGAACATAAAAGAGGAGAAATGGCTTCGTATGACAATAAGAGGAACTTGCACAATGACAATGAAGGAATGCAGAAAAAGCAGACAGCAGTTTCAATACCTCAAAACCCACTAAATAATCTTTTTTTTTTTTTTTTTTAAATATATCAGCTTGCAACCCACAATGTAGTCTTTTAAAACAGCACTTTTGACGGTTCCCACAAAGCTGCTGTGCATCTCTCAGTATTAGTAACGGAAGACATTTATTGTCATACAGAGACGTGTGGGTTGTGACATCTAATGACTCATAGCCAGGACACAAAAAGAAAGGTGGGGGGGGGTTGGAAAAAAAGAGCTTAGTGAGAACCACACAAGACACATTAACGGTCACATAATCACCTTCTTTTTCTTCTTCTTTTTGTCTGAGTTTTGCTGAGGTACTGATGTGGAGGTCTGCTGCTGAGGCTCTTCATCGTCCTCTTCAGGCAAAAGAGCGTACTGCAAGCCCGGAGCAGAGAAACAATCCTTCGTAAAGTGACCTGAAAAGAGAGATGATTCATTAAAACTGCTGAACACATTTTAAGTGATTTCAAGTGCCAGGAAACAACTGTTGTCTCTGTGTTTTGTTCTTTGAAGATATGTCTGGTATGAATATCTTTAATGAATAAAGACTATTATAGAGCAGCTCTATGTGAGTTCACTTCAATAACTATGGTCAAGTACTCACTATAATAATGAAATGAATAACTAATTATGAGGCACCGTCCTGCATACTCCCCTTCTTTATATTATGTGTTGTTGTATATTGTATCATTGTACTGTTCTATACTTTTGTTGTTGTTGATGTTATTTGTTTGTTGAGGTGGTTATGTGTTTGCTTGCTCCCTTTTTGTATATCTATTTTATATAAATGTTAAAAGGGAAAATAATGAATTCATTTTTTTTTAAAAACATCGTCGTACCCTTGCAGCCGCACTTTGAGCATGTTGTGTTGAGTACAGCCTCCAGTGTGATCCTGTTGCCTGTGTAATCTCTGAAGTTCTTACGTCGCCTCGCATCTTGCCTGCAATCACACACAGTCGATAATGACACACACGTCCATGCATTCATGCAGAGACACACACACACATATACGTGGCGAAATAAAAGTGTAATCACTTACTCTGCCATAACATTGTTTGGGTCCAGGTCCCGCCCCGTTCCCTGATTGACAGCTTTCATTGAGAAGGACAACTTCACCTTGTCATCACGAATCTGAGAAGCAGAGGACAGAGCTGCAATCTTCCTGCTCTCTTCACTGACACGGCACAGCGTGTGTGTGTGTGTGTGTGTGTGTGTGTGTGTTGTTACCTCTCTCCCAATGACTTTAATCCACACCTGCTCTCCCACATCGACAATCTCTGAAGCATTCTCAACACGTGTGGCTGACATCTCACTCACATGCACCAGGCCTGTGTGTGTAAAGGGCACAGGTATAGATGTCAATAAAAAAATAAATAAAACACAGAGCAGAGGGATTTAGACACATAAATATGGCTTTGTTTTGCAAACAATTAGATATATGCCTTAATTTCAGACCTTTAGCAGATATACAAAACACTGCTGCAAACACGGATGTCAGAAAATTGGCTGGACATATGTTTTCACATTACATTCATATTCAACTCCTTCACTGACTGCCAATTTAAGCCTTGTTTAACAACAATCAAAAGAAAAATATATTTCCCCGTGTTTCAAACAAGAAAGAGATTATTTTATCAGGATTTGATCGCCATGGTTGAGGTGCTGAATTTATCCCAGTAAAACGTTGCTCAGTTCGCCTTCCAGTGGTGGAAATGAGCAATGCTGGTGTTCAGTTTGCCATCTGGTCAAGGACAACAGCTCCTCAGCAAATCATCATCCAAAAAAATAAGCCTCATATAAATATAGATATGAGACATCCCACTTCAGTCTGTTGCACTTCTTATCAACCCTTTCATACACCGCTCCTCCCATTTGCTTCCATTCTTTTCCTTTTTTTCCATTCATTGAAAAAAAAAAAAAAAAAACTCAAACTGGGTTGAAAATTTGGCATAATTGATTGTGCTAGTATATATATATATTTTTTTAAATCATGGGCCTGCACTGTAATATTTTTTCCTCCACAATATCTGGTCTATGCTGTGTCATGCCCTCATATTGGAAATGCTGAAATCCTATGCTAGTAGCATCATGTAGCTTAGGTGCCTTGAAGTCTCCTCTCCTAACTCTAGCTGAGACAGCACCGCCATAGACGCAATGACGCAGACATTAGGCTTTAGACTCTGTGAATGAGGACCCAGCCTGCATTGCTTTCAGCACTGGCCCCAAGTCCCATCTCTGACACAGTGGTTTTACCTGGCAGTGGAGGCAAGTGTTGACTCAGCAGCTTTCTGCCACTACACGTTTCTGTGTTTTATATGTTTCCTTGTAATTGTCCATTTTACTGTAGGTTTGACATTTTCATCTTCTAGCCCTACAATGTTTTCCTGATTCTTTTTGTGTTACCCCTTGTATCCTTGCCTTCCTTTACTACACTATTTTTCTTCATACTGTTGCGATGCACTTTACGGTCTTCTCGCCGTATGGTTTAATATTTGTAAATGTTTGCAATGAAAGTTCATACAGATTGAAGGGCTTCACTTTTTAACCAACCTTCCTTCTTGTACCCTGGCAGTCTGACAAACGCTCCATATGCCTGCAGAGAGACCACCTCTCCCTTGGCAATTGAGTACAGTGGTGGCAGACCATCCAGTCCAGCGGGCTCAGGTGCTGGGCCGTCACTGTCTGACATTGTCACAGTGGAGGCGGACCACAGGTATCAATGAGTGGATCTAGAAGATTAATAATGTAACATGTTTATTTGTTCCTCATAAAAAATACAGGAGACTGACATTGAATATAATTTTTGTCCATAAGAAATTCTGTAGATTAGTTCAAATATGAAGTCTTTGTGGGCAAAAGTTACAGAAACCACATATAACATCAGTATTTACTTTAAGTCTCTGTACAGTTTATATTTTAACAGGACACAATCTATAACCAGGTTCACAAGAAAGCTCTTTAACGTTGTTTCTATTCTGATATTTATTTGGTATATTGAAACATTTGTCTAATTAGTCCTTCCAATTTAACTGAGGAGGAAAAGAAGCAGTTTCCCCATAACCTCCAAGACTATGAATCATACCAGGAGGAATGGCATCAAATATGGTTTGTAGTTCAAAGAATGTAATGAGGACACTATACTTTGTCATAAAGTCTTTTTCCAACCCTTTAAGTCACCTGTAACATTTATAATCTGTTAAAAATAAATCAACAAAATATTAATACATTAATACAATAAAAATACATTGTGGCTAAAAGGATTAGACAGTTATACATCTTCATCATTATGATTTACAAATATATTTTACTACTATTGATTGTTGCCAGAACCAAAAAGCTTAAAGAATATATATAAATATGATCTATTTGTGTAGAATATGTTAAAAGCATTGTTTTCTCCCTAGCTAACCCAGTCTAAGAACATTGTTTTGTTTTTTATCGTTTCTGTAACTTTATGTATAATTGTCTACGTTTTTAGTGTTGCTAGTTTTCAAATTGTGCACACCGTACACATTAAACAAAGATTTAAAAAAAAAAAACAGTGGGTAAAGAGGCCTCCTGGTCATTTTAAAACAACCTCAACAGCATGTAGAGTAGTTTAAGTTAAAATGTCAGTGGTTGTAGCTTAATTAAATCCTTCTATGAATTTCAGCAACAGAGTCACTTTTAACGCCACATTTTTTCCTTTTCTCCTCTCTTCCACTGAATTTTCCTTTCTCAGATGCTGCGATCGAAACAATAAATCTGGTTCCCGTGACTTGATTTGCAGGAGACTCAGAGAGTACTAATGTGTGCAGAAGCCCTTGAATAGGGTAGTTTGAATAGTAGCAGTGAGGCTAACGTTAGCTTGCTACATTAAAAGCATTGTTTTCTTCCCTGCTAACCTTTTAATCCCATTAAAAACACACAAACCGGATCAGTAGTTTGTGCGTGAATAATAAACCCCAACCTATAAAAGGATAGACGATGCACAATGCCGCATTAATTCAGGAGAAGAAATATATAAAATCCATATTGTTACCTTTCGTATTAGCAAAGCTGGTTCACTTTCACATCCGGTTCGTATCAGTTTAACAACAAGACATGTGACCAATCACAGCAGCCGCTGCCGTCTCGACCAATCACAGGCCTCATAGCCAGCGGAAGTGTCTCCTCTCTGTTCTTCGTTGGTGCTGCGGAGCTCGACGTCCCTCCATGAAAGATCTCCATTCATTTTTGTAAAAAGAGCATTAAAATCGACAGCTTTGCTGTTTTTTGTCGACTGGCTCGGGATGATTGAACCCAAGAAGAGAGTGGCGGAAATGGCGGTGGTTCCTACCGCCGTGAAGCGGCCCCGGACGGAGCTGGTGGCGGCGGCTCAGTCCCAGCAACTCGTGGCCATGGTACGGAGAGTACGATATACTGTGAACTATATTTACTGTGGAGGAGAAAAGTACTCACAGCAGCTAGTTACAGGCGACCAAAACATGTGCACCGTTATTAACAACTGTGTGTTTACCCATCATGTTCTTAAGTGCGCTAACTGGGAAAGAAAAACCGTAAAAAGAAAAAAACAGTAACTCAAAAGCAGGAAACGCTGTGATGTGTTTAATTCACATCCAGCCAAGCTTCGCTAAAACGAATGCAGTCAATACAATAATCTGTAAGTAAGCCTTACATTCAAGAAGGCTGATGTTCAGTTTTGTTTAAATTGCTTTAGAGAGTCTTTGGTTCATTTTGTGAGGTTGCACGTTTTACATGATACTTAACATTAAGTTTAATGTCAGAACAGCTTCAACTTCTGTCTATCATGAGGTGCACTGTGATAAATGTTAAGTGGACAACTTTCTTGAATAGATATTATGAAGCACTATTGATTCATAATGTATTCTGGCTCTGTGTGGCCGAAGTGGTAAATGGTCTGTATTTGTATAGCGCCTTTCTAGTTTTCTACTTTCTACTCAAAGTGCTTTACATGACATCCTCATTCACCCATTCACACATCATTCATACAGGAGGAATGTAATTTGGAGGAGACTATTCTTTCATATTCATTCGCATACTGAAGCAAGTTGGGGTTCAATGTCTTGCCCAACACTTCGATATGTTGACCCATAGGAGCTGGGGATCGAACCCCCGACCTTCTGATTGACCCACTCTCCTTCTGAGCCGCCCCCGAATGCATTGTTAACAGCAAAAAGATAGATTTACAAATGGCCTATATTTGTTTTCTAACATTTCAAAACTCTGAAACATATCTTTGGCTTTTCTTTACTGCTACTTTTTGTTACTTATTGGGTGACACATAACCGAATAACCATATACCACGAATAAACCAATATTATACTATATTTGACCTTTGATGTGTCTCCCATAGGGTCCCCCACGCAGCTCCAGTCTGCAGGCCCCCATTATGCTGATGTCTGGCCATGAGGGCGAGATCTACTGCTGCAAGTTTCACCCCAATGGAGCCACGCTGGCCTCCTCAGGATTCGACAGGCTCATATGTAAGATGTTAACAGAGCAAAGGGTGGACAATCCTGCAGCTCACAGAACCTTGTTATAATTCACTGATACTGTGAATAACTTGATGCACACTCTTTCTTTGCTGCAGTGATGTGGAATGTGTATGGAGATTGTGAAAATTATGCCACTCTGAAGGGCCACAGTGGAGCAGTGATGGAGCTGCACTACAACACAGATGGCAGGTATGAACGGTCATTGATGAAGTAAAATGTTGGTGGTTTGCTCTACTGTAGAAACGGTCAGAATCATACTCGTCTTAAACACCCTCAGTGTGATCGGGGTTTCATCTTGATTCTCTCACTAATCACAATTTATGTATCTATCTTTGATCCAATACCATTCAAGTATGACTCAAAACTTTGAATTTATTGTTCTTGATGTTTATCTATCGAAGCCTTTCACTGTGAATGTATGGTGGAGTGCAAGTATATTTAGAGATGGTTATCAATCAATCACTCAAATTTATTTATCTGTTATAATCATAAAAGGTGCAATCACAGTGAAATGCCAGTTCCTTCAATTTGTGCATTAAAACTGTTTAAATAAATTATGAAAAGTAATAAAAACACGTGTATGCTTGTGTGTTTTACATTCAAACTGAGCTTTTTGATATTATGATGTAGTCATTGTTTTGTATGCACTGCAACATGACATTAATAGAATAATGATTTTATTTATTGTATTTTTACAGTATACTTAGACAGAATGACAGTTGTCTGAATAAAACACAGCGACATTTGCTGAAACTGTTTTAGCAGCTTTAGTTAGCTAGCTACCCATCATTCACATTATTCTAAACCAAACTACAAAGCAAACAAGACTGTTTATTCTAGTTTCTGTAATCGACGAAGCGCATCACACATTTCCCATCTGTTAAAGTTTACTACCTGGCTGAGAAAATGTGTCAGACTCGTGCTTCTTAATTCTTAGATTGAACCAGCAGGCTGATAAATGTGTGGAAAGTGTCGACCAGCTGTGTTTTCTTGCTGTGTATTTCAGCATGCTGTTCTCAGCGAGCACGGACAAGACTGTAGGCGTGTGGGACAGTGAAACAGGCGAAAGGATCAAGCGTCTGAAGGGGCACACCTCCTTCGTTAACACCTGCTACCCGGCCCGCAGAGGACCCCAGCTCGTCTGCACCGGCAGCGATGACGGGACAGTCAAGGTGAGATTTCCAGCTGCCTGTAAGTTTATAGGAATTCTTATCATACATCATTGAGTTAAAATGTTGGAGACAACTCCAACACACTCAATAGTAGATTATTTTTTTGAAAATTATTATGTTGTTACTAATTCACCTCAAATACACCAGTAGAGCTGCTGGTCTGATCAGGCTTTTGTTCATCTTTATCTTTATGTGTGTTTATCACTGTTGTAGCTGTGGGACATTCGTAAGAAAGGGGCCATCCACACTTTCCAGAACACCTACCAGGTGCTGGCTGTGACGTTCAACGACACCAGTGATCAGATCCTGTCTGGAGGCATCGACAATGACATCAAGGTACCGGGCTCCCACGCATGCACAGAAAAGCTGCAAATTAAACAGGAGATGATGTCCTGGAAAGTCATTGTCAGTCTAAACTGTAAAAAAAAAAAAAAAAAAGGAAGGGTGGTGGGAGGGAGTATAACCATGGCAGGACTATTTTAAATATACCTTTTTGGAGTCTCAAAGAGTACGTTCTTTGTTCCATCTGGTAGATTCCATATACCTTCTCAGTCCATGCGTCATATGTTGTGGGGTGAGATTTTTACCATGTAATTGTGATGCATTTAATTGCTCCTGTTAGCGACATTTGTAAAGGATCTTTTTAAGCTCCTCCATCAGTACCTTTTGGTATAACTCCCAGTATTGCCACCTTTGGATCTTTTATGAAATGTTGGTGTAATACGTCTTTAAGTGCCTCAAATGCCTCTTCCCAAAATATTCTTAATTTAGGGCATGTCATAAATACATGGGTTTGGTTACCAATGTGTGTACCACAGTGTGCTTGGGCCTCTTTTAGCCACTGTTCCTGATGTCTGAAGAAATGTGGTAATTACCTTCCGTTTGAAGTGTCGCCATATTAGGAAGCCTAAAGCGCTCTCTAGGATGTTCAAATGATTTAAGGCAGCTGTCCTTATGGAGTCATTATAGGTTAGTGAGTCCATGTTCTGACCATTCTCTGAACCCTTCGTCTGTGTGGGAGGGTGCATGTGTGCACCTTATTTTTTTGAAAGCGCCTGGGGAAATGGTGAACATGTCAATATCTGCAAAATTAGGTAGTACAAAGACTATTGCTGATATCTCATATTAAACAGCTCATCATCTAGCTCTACTGGTAAATAATGATCATGGAAAGCCTGCCATCTACTGTGGAACGGTCATGGAAATACAATATTTTAGCATTTCATTCATTTAGTAGTAAAGACATCCACGGATGTCCAAGATCGCAGGGCCTGTATTGTGCAAGACATTGCAAAGCCTTTTGTTGTCATCTATTGGTGGTTTAGATGGAAATATATCAGGAGCAGTTTTACCCAACTGAGATAAGAAGTCAGAAATCTGAGTACAGATAATGTTTTTACAGGATAGAGCTACTAACTGGATACCACAGTCAAATCAATTTGAGCTTCTTTGTCAAAAGATTAAAAAAAATACACAGTAGCAGTAGAAACATACGTAAGGTAAACAACCGATAAAAGAAACAATACCAGAATAAACTGCACATTGTCGTCTCAGGGTGCGGTGTCCTGTAAAGCACGTTCTCCCTCCCCTAATTACCCATCCTCACAGAAGTGAAAAATATACCTTGTACCCCTCTCTCTCTGTCACTGTCTAATGAAGACAAAAAGGCCAAATGTCAGTAAAAAGTACGACAATAAGATTAAAGACCAATGAGATAATGACGGCGCCACTAGCGTTTGTTGCAGAATGCTGCGGGTGTTAGGCGCTGTGTGGAGTTGTGGACAAAGCTTTGCTCACACTCCTGGTGAAGGTGATGAGTTAGCTCATTTAGGATGCAGTGTATCACATTTAAAATTAGGCCATGATAAAGCCAGGAAGTGTAGTTGGTGAAACAAATTGCATTTTTCATTGAAGCAAACGAAGTTGCTTAAATACAGTATTTAGCTCATTGTCCGGCGTGCTGTGAAACTGCCTCCCTCGGGTGCTGCTGACGGGAACTCACTGCTGCATCCTTTTGCACATATTTTTAAAAGATGCAAGAGTGAAGAGTTACACCGGTGTTTTGTCCTCATTCTGGTACCTACTTCTTTTACAAACCTTGCTGCAGGCTGCTCTGTGATTTTGGTTTCACGTGTCTCGTTGTGGTGTGTTCATGTGCTGTGAGAACATTCGTTTTTTGTTAGGGTTAGGCTTTTTTCCCCTTCGAAATCATGACAGCTTGCTCTCGGCGTTTGGATTTTGCTACAGATGTGACAAAGACCTACCAGCTCAAGCCTGATTTTTACATAGTGGCCAATATACCATATGTCCTTTTGTATGAACCCTGTCAAAAGCAGTTTTGTGTGTGTGTGTGTTGTGCAGGTGTGGGACCTGAGGCAGAACAAGCTGATCTACAATATGCACGGCCACGGTGACTCAGTAACTGGCCTCAGCCTGAGCTCTGAGGGATCGTACCTTCTCTCAAACTCCATGGATAACACAGGTAGGATGTTTGCGTGTATATTTACAGCAAAAGAAATGCCCTTTTTCCAGGTCATAACACTTAATTTCTCATGTCTGAATCCTCGTCTGTCTCTGTGCAGTGCGTATTTGGGATGTTCGGCCTTTTGCCCCCAAGGAGAGATGTGTGAAGATTTTCCAGGGCAATGTTCACAACTTTGAGAAGGTAACATAAATAACTCTCTGACCCTCTTTGTAGTGTAGGGCATACGTAGTCTACTTGAGCTTACAGCACTGATACTACTTTACACTGTTAATACCAACCAGTGTGAGGGAAATGGAAGGTGCTCATTATTTTTACTAACCAGCAGAATCTTGGGTCACGAGTTTGCCACTGTGTCGCAAACATTTTGAGCATGTTCATCCCGTGAACTGAAGCGTAACTTTGTACATAAGTGACTAACAGCTGCAGTCCCGCTGGCGTTTACGCCTGCAGTCGACCACGGTTGCATGACATCGCCTTTCATCTGTTCCTGCCCTGTCATCAAAAAAAAGATATAAAGAAAAGTTCATCCTACAAAGTCTTGAAAGTTTGGAAAATGCTTCATTTTAACAGTTGGTGAGTTAGGGGTCGGAGTTAATGATGATCAGAACATACAATCAACGTTAATATAATCAGCTGGTAAAAGAAAAGTGGCTATATACATATATTGCTGTGGGTTTAAAGGAGTCCTGCACTATTAACTATTATTTTCGCCATTTCATTTATTGTAACAGTTTAGATGATAAAGGATTCAAGAGTCTAGGTACCTTGAAAGTGCTTGAACTTTACTCTCAAAAGCCAATAGAAACCTGTAACAGTAGCTCACATGCAGAGTGGCTGTGTGCTGGTGTGTTATGTTGTGTTGCTAATGCCATTTCTAACATCTGTTCCCCTTGTTCAGAACTTGCTGAGGTGCTCCTGGTCGACTGACGGCAGTAAGATAGCTGCAGGGTCAGCTGACAGGTGAGAGGCAACACATACACACACACACACACACACACACGCGACCTCTATTATGATTATGAAATATTTCCATTTTGCAGCTATAATTGAGAGAAGAGATACTGTCTGGCTGAATTCCCTCACATCTTTTAACATTGTGTTTTGTTGCCTGACATTTTTAGAAAACAACATTATTTTAAGAAGGAAACGGCACGCAGCAAGTAAATTAAGTCGGAGTAGAATTAATGTTTTTATCTTGTATTTGTTCAACCTTGTGGAAAGTGTCTTTGAGTTTCTCTATAGTGCTTTATAAATAAAATGTATTAATATTATTAATGTATAAAATCATTAAATATATTTTCTCAATAACCATGTACACATAGAAACATATGAACAAACACACAATCATCCCTAGACACAGACACAGATACTCAGAGATCTAAATATCATAACCTAAACATGCACAAACTCACCCAGTTCATGTTCAGATTATAAATACTTTAATAAGTATATTATTACAGAAGTCCTCTTTCTAAACAAGTATTCCCGTTGGTCTTCGGGAGTCGTCACAGCTCTTTATTGTTTTGCGTTTACAGATTTGTGTATATCTGGGACACCACATCACGCAGAATCCTTTACAAGCTGCCGGGCCACGCTGGCTCTGTCAACGAAGTGGCCTTTCACCCAGAGGAGCCTATAGGTGAGTCGCACCACTGCTTTGGTCTCATATAGGAGAGTGGAATAGAGATATGCCAAGACTTGGTGGAACACGTTCTTATAACTTAAGCAGGGGGATTTGGAGGTGGTTTTTGCCAGATTTTGTGGTTGTCAGGCAATACTCTTTATTTTCTGTCAGATTTCGTTTAACATTTCCGGTTATTTCACCTGAGGCTTATGATTAACAATGAGAGTTTAATCATCTTTTTCTCTTTGTCCCTCCACACAGTGCTGTCTGGCTCCAGTGATAAACGGCTTTACATGGGAGAGATTCAGTAGGGTGTGTGTGTGTGTGTGTGTGTGTGTCAAACTTGGATGAATGTGTGTGTGTGTGTGTCCTGCAAGTGTGTGTCCTGCTTTAGAAGTGGATGGGTGGTGTTCAACAGCAGGTTCGGAGCCTCTGTAATTTCATGTGCTTCACAGAACAACCTCAGGACGTGCGTTTGAAGTTAACGATGCTCAGTCACAACAACCTCCGTGACAACTTGTTTTTTATTCTGACTTGTTCCTTTTTAATAAACTTCAACATCCCGTAAAAAGAGTTTGTTACATCCTTTTGTCACTGTTATGTTTCCTGTGGTTTTGCATGTAATCTGGTGCTGGTTTCATTCACCAAACCTGAGTGAAAACAGGCAAACTGTTGAACAGTGTCATCTTTATAAGCACAGATAAAACAAGTGATATCTTTCATCCACTTTCAGTGAAAAACACTGAACGGCACTAGATTTATCTGACAGCGGTGTTAAGTAGTTATTTTGAGTCCAAACTCAGCAGCAGCAGTACATGGAGTGCTACTTATGGGTCAACACAGTGATCCTGACAAGAGGTTGAGATTTGATATGAATACTGAGGCACTATTAGAAAAGGACGACGGACTGTGTTTAATGTGGGAGTAAAATGTTTTAAATGTGGACTGGAAGTCCTGATCCTGTCAGTTATATTATGGGAAAATGAATGTCCAAAACTAGAATCAATTGTGCAAAGTAGTGAAATCACTGGTTTTAGAGCTGGACCATCTTCTCTGGTCAAATTAGATTTAAAAAAAGTAGAAATGTTCATGTATTCAGTGCGCTGTTAATGCACATACTTCAAATATACCATAAATTGCCTCTGTTCCCGACACAACCTAGTTATTTATCTCATCCTGCACTTCATCTTATCCTCACTTGTTACAGTCTTTTAATAAGCATTTTTACAATTTTTTTTTTACAATTTTTACAAAACTATAATTTACACTCAATACCTTATTGCCCAATTGTTTAACTGTGTTTCTATTGTTTGTTTTTTTTTATCTGATTTTCTCCTAAAAGAATTTCCCCTTGGACAGTGAAAAGACTAATTGAACTGATTATTCAACACTGAGATGGGTGGACAATTGTTAAGAAAACTCCAGTGCACTTTATTGAAAGCACTTCTGTGCATTTATTTGTGAAAATGGATTTTCAAGTACAGGAGCTGAGGTCAGGTTAGTTAGTTTGTTTTTATCCTCCAGTCTAATTACACAGCATAGGTTTACTCAGCCAAGTAAGGCTTTGATTACGGCTCACTTCCTCTGTTACAGTTAATTATATTAAAGTCTTACTCTGTCATGAGGTGAGGCAAATCTGTTTGGCACTTTTCAAACACATGGTGGAGAAATGCATTAGAGCAACATTTAAGGACAATAAAGGGAGCAAAGTTACAGTGCTGTGAAAGGCACAGGAGCAGCACCCATTATGAACTACACACGCTGCTTTAACTGTCTGATCACTTTTGTTCTGAATAACGTGTGTTGAGTGCAGAAGGATAAATCATGACATATTTAGCTCTCATTGATTGTCATATGGCCTGGCTCTTCATCACTGCTTTCTTTCTTTACTCCAGTGAAGCTCACTGTGTTCCTCCGTGGCGCTGCTCGTGGTTAAGTAGCTGAGATTAAACAGGGCTGTTAACTGTGTGTGTGTTTTTCCGCTCTGAATGGCCGCAGGCTGAGGAGAGGAGCAGCGGGGCCGCGGGCCAGCGCTCTCTCTCTCCTCGGTCCACGCTCGGATGGAGGTGGGAGGCGATCACAGACTTATTATTTTGGGCCGTCTGAGCCTCCTGCACCGCCGCGAGCCCCCGTTTCCTTTGTGCTCCCTCTGAACGCCTCGCGGGGCTGCCGCTCGGCCGCGCGCACGCACGCGGGTCTGCAGAATCCGTGCAGCTCCTCCTCGAGGGGGTCGCGGTGACTGAGAGCCCCCACCCCCTCCTCTCTCTCTCCCTCCCTCCCTCTCTCCCTCTCTCTCTCTCTCTCTCTCCCCCCGGCTCCTCCAGCGCCCGCCCCGGCACCGATTGTTGACAAAAGACGCTACGAGACGGAGCGACGGAGCCCCGGTACTGGTGAGCAGACCTGCCCGCTAACTTGACTTGTTTCCCTGAGCTGCCAGAGGAGAGGGGGACCGGGAGGAGGGGGGACGAGGGCTCCGCCGTTCCTAGAAAACCGTGAGTCACAACGGGCTGCTTTGTGTCCGTGGCGGAGCTCATGTAGCCAGCGTTAGCCGTAGTAACA
>NC_092027.1:13316220-13446220 GCF_042242105.1 Pempheris klunzingeri
ATTTACATATCTTTGTTTTTCCATCTCATGGAGGGGGGGGGGGGTGCAGAGCTCAAACGGGCATCTAGCTTTCACTCTCCCCTCCCCTGATGGCAGGCCCACGGTGTGGCCGGCGTGCCGGGCTGGAGTTCCACACCGCACCCCACTAAAGCAGCTCTTTAATCAGCACTGGAGGGGAAAAACGGAGGCATCTGTAAACGCACCACTTTTTGCATCAAGCGAGCAGCATGCACTGAACAAACAGCAGCCGCAAGCACACAACTCCCAGCTTCAACACGCACTTGTTTCCCAACCAGAACTGAATAAAACAGAAGCAAGAAGCGCGGAGGGGAGGGGGGGGGATGGATTCACTTGCAGTTTAATTTTTCACTGCAGTTCAACGTGTCTTCGGCGGACTGAGCTGCGATGTTTCTATCAGACGTGCATGTCAATGGAAGAGCGGCGCCCAAAGCCGCCAGGGCCACTTCACAAAAGTGGGAGACAGACGGAGGAGAAAAGGCGTGGAGAGACACTGTTGTCTCCTTCCAATGCAACACGGGCTCAAAGGGACCGCGGAGGCGAAGCGCAGCGAGCAGCGAGCGACCCGAACACCGTCAACCCTCAACATTCTGGAACCAAACGCGAAACAAGTGAAGCTGAAAACGAGGCTCCGCAACAACATCTGTGCAAGGAAAGAAAGATCTGACAAACCTGGTGGAGAGAGGACACTTCTTCCACTACAGCGCTGGTGTCCGGACTTTGCTTCTATATATGTGTGTGTGTGTGTGCGTGTGTGTGTTTCACTCAGCGGTGTTCTCTCTCTCCCTCTCTCTGTCTCTCTCTGTCTCTCTCTCTCTCTCTCTCTGTCTCTCTCTCTCTCTCTGTCTCTCTCTCTCTCTCTCTCTGTCGTAGAGATAGCGCTGATGTTTCCACTTCCTCCTTTCTTCTGCCGTCTGCTGGCTGGCTTGATGATGCCAAACAGAGTATGCGTGAATGCCTGAGAGCAGAGCTGCGGAGTTAAAGGGTTAACGGGTGGAGGGGGGGGGGGGGGGGTCTGTAGGCCATTTGAAATTCAGCACATCTGAAGTTACTAAACAGTTCTTCACGCCCGAGTCGTTTCTCGTTGGGACTTAAGTGGCAACATGACTTTATATTGGAAGGCATGTGTCAGTAGGTCTGTCTGACTTTCATAAGCATGAATTTGAAGTCCAAATTTCCCCCCGATGCAAAACATTTTGGTGCATTATGATGACAAAAGTGTGATTTGAATATGTTTCCTGTCCAATTTAGACTTAGGTCAGTCATTTAAAAGCTTATTTTTATGTAACTGTCCAGAGCGATTCAATGTGCTTTACATAGAACATGAGACGGACACAGTCTGCTAGACACTGTGGGAAAAATAGGGTTATTATACGGGTAAAAAGAAGAAGAGAGTGTTCAGAAATTAAATTCTGGAAGTTAAAATTTGACATTTCTGCATCTTAATGTCTCAAACAAATGAATACACTGACAAACCTGCAGCCGAATAAACCAAAAATGTAAGCACTAATTAATATAGCAGATTAGGTTTCAGGAAAGGTAAAATATGTGTTAACTGAGCATACATACCAGGCAAATTTAAAAAAAAAAAACTTAAAGTACAACTGACCCTGAGCTCCCCTAGTGGATAGTCTTCTTGCCTACTCTGTCTTAACAAATGTGGACTTGTGAATAAAGGGGATTTAAAGTGAATTATATGAAAATAAACAAACAAACAATGGAGGATGTCTTTTCTCTTCATGATGGGTGACACAAAGACTAGACAGCCTCCAGACTTGCAGCCAGGAGGGGAAGGCAAACAGGAACAATGATTTCAATAATTCATGGTTATTGAACACTCTGGTATCCACACACACACACACACACACACGCGTGCACACATACACACACACACTCAGCTTTTTGGAGGGTGGGGTTATGACCTTCTAATGTTACATTATGTTGGGAACCATTTTGATATCTCTCAGCAGAGGTCCTACACAACATCATGCTTTAGTTTCATTGGATTTCATTGTATAGGACAGGACGAAGGATGTCTCAGACATATAAGGGTACTTCCCTTTAATTTTGTCAGTAGTTACAGACCGTTTCTGGCATTAAAACCCAGTGTATGTGTTTATGAGTAACAGAGAGGGAGAGGTCAGAGTATGGCAGACAGTCCTGCAGCTCATCCTCAGCAGGAGCAGCAGTAGGAGGATTAATACAGGAGTCCTGTCCGTCCTGATAAATAATCTGGAGCATCCCGCCCAGCAGAAATCCCACTTTCTCTGTTTGTTTTTCCCTTTGTGAAAAACATAGGATACAACCCTCTGCCTATTTAAATGACAGCCTGTGTCCTCCACTAAATTGTTCATTTGACTCCAAAAATAACAGAGTCAACTGATTATTTGACTCAGCGTGACAGCAATTTAGTGCTTTAAGGTGTCTGTCTAAGATTACATTTCGATTCAATTTGAGTCAGATGCTAGTTAAAATGATTCTTTTAACATTTGAAGGTTGCATTAGATTAGAGGGTTTAAACCTGTAAGTAAATCAAAATCAGGATGAATTAATTAGAAACATTACATTACTCACTTCAGATAGGAGAACATCAGCAACATATCTCCTTTTTTCCTCTATTTTGTTCCCTTCATTGAGTTATGGAGACTTTTGCATCTCTGACTTCAGCTTCAGCTTCAGAGCAGTCAAGATCACATCAGAGGGCTCACAGAGGAGTTAATCTTTTTATCTGAGACAGCAAAGAGGCAGTGGGTTTTATCCAGTCCATATGATCTAAAAGTACTGCATGGTGCATTCTAGTGCAGACCCACTGTGCAGTACAGCGTGCCCCTGCATGCCGCGAAATGCACTCGCTCATGTTTCACATCTCACCAAGGCAGCCTTACATTGTTATTTTTACGTGTGCACATCAGTTGTCAGTTGTATCTAGTCTTGGCAGGACCTCTGCACCCATCTGCACATCCGATGTGAAGATTATATCACATAAACAAAAGGAAAAAAAAGACAGAAGTCACTGCTTTTCCCTTTTGGCAAAAGCATGGTTATTATTCATGACTTAAGTGCAGTGTTCCAGTCATAAAGATTTAATTGTGCAGTTTTCTGCAAATATGTTGGGCCTTAAACACAATCTGCTCAGTGAGTCTGACCTGTCCCTCGTCCAAGAAGACAGAGTGCTTCAATAAAGACTCTGCTGACCAAATTCTCTCTACGTGGCACAACCTCCTTCTGAGCAGCTTGTGACTGAATCTCATCTGGGAGATTCATTGTTCTACTCGGAGCGAGAGAGACAGAAAAGCCAACGTGGAACAGACCGTTTCAATGAAGCAGATTTATCTCAGGTTATTGGTCCAAGTGCCGGAAAGGGGACGGACAGAGCTGCCACGGAAACGAGATGAGAAAGAGGAGGGGATAAATAAGCTCTCAATCAGCAGCTAAAACGCTCTCATGGCTGTATGATCTGTCACTCTTTGATGGGATTGTAATTTCTCATATAAACACATACACTCCCCGCAGCATCTGAGCTACTCAGAGAACTTAATACACGCATCTAAATGAAAATCTAGTTTGCTTGTTCCCTGTAGGTCTACTGTAATTGTCTTTCTATCGGGGTCATTAGGAAGAGGGAATGTTTCTGGTTCATTTCCACAGGGATTCCTTTTCAAAATGTGCTGCTCGGGAAGGAGAGCAGCACCAGACGGCCTCATATGTGGCCTGAAGGGCAAGTCTTGTGTGAAGTAGCTACCAAAAGCTGCTGGTCTGTTTTAACTTTTTATGTAACAGAGTTCTGCTGGCTGAGAACCTGATTTGATGAGTTGATGGTGGCTTAGCACAGAGGGAGGATCGCCCTGCATCGTGTAGGTTACAGACTGTGAAATGATTTTTGAGAAACAGTCTCTGAAGTATCCTCAGACTGCTGGCAGCGCAAGATGAAAAGAAAAAATGTTCTTCGGCTCTTAGGAAGGTCATCGCAGTACTGAGACATGCACTTTTTAATGATCAAACTTCTGTGTGTGACTTTCACTGCACCGTCCTCAAGAGATTAAGTTCTCATCAACTTGAAAAATAGTGTCAGACGCATTAAGTCAATGCCACCATTATTGATGTTGTTTTTGCAGCATAGATTTGTGTAAACATTGGAGAAGAGCCATATTTATTCTCAGAATAAGGGAACGCATTCACATACATTCTTTCCCCATCTCTGTGGCTTTTTTTCTGAGCAAATAAGCATATTCCAACCTCAAATAATTTCAGATATTTATGTACAGTCACAAGCATTCAAACATTGAGGCTTGTGTGGAAAACAAATTCTGTACTCCAACGTTTGATTTGGACTTTTTTTTTCTGCCTCTCTGTGTTTAACACACTCTGCAATCAAAGTATTTAAAAGCGGCGAGATGGCAGGGATGAAAAAGAAAAAAAATGGTGGAAAATACAATCTCTTAATGACACACTGTATGTGCTGACATGCTATCTTATTGGACCTCGTAAAAGAACATTATCTCCTACATCAGTGGGATCATTTCATCTCACTTTAGATTCATTACCCATCCAACTAATGCGTTTTGACACACATATGCACTAAGGGGCACAGACACAACTTCCTCAAGCAGCCGTTCCATGTCACCCTGTGCTGTGTGATATAACAGGGAGGATGTAAAAGCAAGTCGTCACCCTGGAGAGAACGAGAAGGCTGGTCGAAGTCATGCGCGGTGGATTTACAGTTTCAGAGTTTCAACCTGTGGAGAAAGGGCTTAAAAAGGGGCCCCAGAGTGCAATTCTTACTGAGGCACTCTGCAGAACACACTTCGCCACTGCGTAACGTCCCTGCTACTTAATTCACAGTCGGTTCCTACGTTTTCAAGCGCGTAGAAAACAAGTACATATAACAGTGTGTTCCAAACACTCAATCTGAATCTGAGCAGTCAGTGGTTTTGGATGACTTGTGCTTTCGTTTCCTTTTTCTCTTCTTCTTGTCTTTCTTCTTTTTGTCCTTCCTCTTTTTCCTCTTCTTGCTGCGATGGTGGTCAGAGGAGGAGGAAGAGGAAGAGGAGGAGCTGTCTGAATTGGAGGTAGTGTCCTGAAGTAGCTGCTGCAGCTGCTGGATCCTAGAAACAGGAAGGACAGCAGAAGAGGAAATGGGATTAGAGTCAAGTACAGGGAAGAGAGCGCAAGTTAAACAGAGTCAGATGCCCGGGTTGGTTGTCACCTAAAGTGTCATTGAGCAAGACGCTGTCTTTGTCCTATGACCGTAATTTCCGTACTGGTGAGTTAGCCAAGTGCCTTCTTGTGTTACATATTTCCAGTAATTGCCAACAGTGCCCAAGCACCGGTTAAAACTGCAGGCGTGTGGAGGACACACTGAGATACACCTGGATAATGAGGTCATCCTGCCACTTAAAGACAACGCTTGAGGTCAGCTGACTTGTAACAAAATAGGAACAATTGCAACTTCACTTTTATCTAAACCTTAACAGAGGGGAACCATGTCACAGTCATTACATTAAATCAGATCAGATTGGTCATTAATGAAGCCTTATTTTTAAAAAATAACCAAGCCAGCACTCAAGTGTAAGAGGTAGTTACTTAAACATCTGGTGAATGCCATAACAACAGAGACCACAGGTGACTCCAGCTGCTCCTGAACTAGGTCATCTGAACATATCTACGTGAACGCAGCCAAACAAGGTTCAGGAGGGAAGATTAAAAACAACAGCACACAGCAGAATGAGGGGACAAGCACCACACTGCACGATGAAATACAAAACATTTGTCTGAAAGGAAACGAAAAAAAGATTTCATGCACAGTATTGAAGGACCACTTAATTTAATTAGTTCAGGAAAGCTGTCACGCAAAGAGTGATATCAGAAGTGTACAATTTCTGAAGACATCCAGAAATGGTTAAATATTCAGACATGAAAGTGTTTCTATGAGAAAAGGCTGACATGCCCTTGTGGAGTGTGCATCAGGCCTCATTACAGTGGGGTTGATCTCGTGGAGCGGAGTGATCATCTGAACACTTGGGATGTCACGCTACTCCTTGAAGCTCACCTCTAGTCCGCAGAGTGAACTCTGTCATAAAAGCACTTCATAACCTGCAGCTAAATATTAAAAACTGATCTTCCCTCAGCTCAAAGATTTCGGTCTGCTCAAACGCCCCTTTGAAAGAAAAGTTATAATTCCTGCAAACTGCCAGAGTTTATTAGGGAGACACTGTTCAGACATTCAAACTTATTAACTTTATAATAAAGCCACAAGCTGTAATGGCCAGTAATACGAGGGGGAGAAAACTCTCAAATGAGACTATTACAGCAGCAAACATCCTTAAAATGAGTCATGAAATAATACTTATCAAAATCTGTAGAACATAAATTAGAAACAGTTGAAATAACAAATAAAAAGCCTAACAGATTTGATGGGAAATGCAAAACTAACTATTTAGGAAAAGCAGATCAGAAAATAACCAATGAGTCCTGTTTCCAACTGAGAATATCTTCAGAACCTTGAAGAAGTGCAAAATAATGAACTTTGAATGAATATACATTAGATGCAGGTCCTTCTGGTAACTGGCTAATTTAAAAAAAAATGTTATTACATCTTTCCATCAATTATTAAACTGAGATAAGAGGCTCATCTCAAGCACGACCTGAGACACATTACTGTATATATGACTGGAAATCGAGCTCTCTGAGAGAGGCTGGACTGTTTCACTTCCCTTTCAAAAGAAGATGCCAAAATTCATGTGGCACAGACACGCAATGGAGACTTCAAAGCACCACTGGCCTTTGAATAACCTTTTTGAAATGCATGCAAAAACACACACAGGCGTGCGCGTGCTGCTGCTCTGCACGCACTCACACACCTACAGTCATAGTAAACAAACCTCAAATTCAAACATCCTGGTGTCAAACACTATTTGCTGGAAACCGGCACAGAGCACCAGTCACCATGAGAGAATTTCCAGGTCACCTAAGATTGTCCCACTCCGCTGAAGAACAGTCTAAAACTGCAAGTTCTCAAGTGTTTGATCCAACTGTCTGAGAGCTGCCTCTAAACTCTCCTTCAAAGCATTTCAAATTTTTAAAAATCGGACTATTTTTCAGGGAAATTATAGCAAAAGATGTGAACATGCATATCTCACAAAATGTACGCATGTACCTGGTTTCTTTTTCATTCCTTTTATTTTCCCGAATGATGTCGTACATTGGATCTTCATGAGCCTAAAAGAATAAAACACAATTCATCGATCATTACGAGCTGTGAGAGAGAGAGAGGACATATAGACCTACTTATGAGACTAGCTACTATTCACATTAGACCCAGGAAATTATCCCAACTCGACACTTTCCAACCATTGTTCTGATTCTGGTGTTATGTCAGCATTTTTTTCAAACTCCCTGTGACAATGCAAGGTAGGAAAAAATGATACAGTTGCATTTATGGTAATCATTGCAGAGGCTGTGTGTCCCTGCAGCAGGTATTGTTTCATTTCAAGCACATTGAAACAGGTTGTGTGAAGAAATCTGCTGCCCACATGTTCCTCAGTGTAAACTAAAAGTGGCCAACTCTGTTGTTGACCTCAGCAGAAGGTCTCAGACACAAACTGTTGTCTCTGTCACAGCTGCTTGACCTCGCCACAACCCAGCCTACATTCTTTGACTGCACACTTACTATTATTGGATGTCTTCTCTAAATAACTATGGGTGGGCTCATTTCTTTTTTCTCAACTCACCACTCTGAACTGTTCCAGCTTCTGGTTGCCTTTGATGAAGAAGGGACACTCCCTGTCTCCTGTCCTGTGGCCGTAGCGTTTGCATCTCCAACCTGCGGCAAAGGAAACAAATACCAGTCTGTGTACTTGGGGAAAACTGAGCTCACGTGGTGGTACATAGAGTCAGATTTGCTTTACAATAGATCATACAAGGGCATAAAAAGTACATTTTTGACCTTGGGAACAGTAGCTTGACAAAATAATCTTAACTCAAGGTCCACTTGTTCTTTCTCAACCTTTCAACCACTGTACCAACTCAATGACAGGTGAGTGTGTGCTCCATCACAGGAGCGTTCACGCTCACATAATACATTCATTTAGGGTAAAGAAAAATGTCTCCCTTTGTGTGAGTGATTCAAAAAGCCAATAGCAGCAACTTGGAGTCACACACTCTGACTGCCCTGTTCATGTGTCAGCAATGTGTTGCGAAACGTATAATAATCATAATAATAAAAAACAGACCTCCCGTGACAAATCATAAATCATCACTTGTGCTACACTGAAAAGAAGCCATGTCAAAATTTGACACTGCTCTGATGTTCTGCTGTATTGCTACGATGAATAACGTGCATTTTTGTAAAGTGACTCTCTGTTTATCCTCTGAAAGTAGTTGTGTGCAAAATCTTTTACATTTTAATGCCCCATATCATTCACTGTGACGTCTCTCTGTTCCTTCAAACAGGATGACATATTCAAACATTTTCTCAAAGGATTAAGCAGAGCAAGTCATGCTCAGATTCTGCGGAACAAATGCCAACTTGTGGACAGGGCCGGTGTGTATGCGTGTGTGCTCTGACTCCCTAAGTCCCTGCCTGTTCACTCGGCATGAAAAGGAGTGGGATGAAGGAATGAATGGACACTGAATATAATGACAGTCTTTGTCTGACCAAATAGACAGAAGGTAGTCTCCACATCACCAATATTAATCTCTGGCCCTTCATGTTCATCACAGGAACAATAGACATGATGCTGAAGGTCTTGTAGTTACATTTACCTCCTATCAAGACCGCTGCCCACACATGGTGGAGGTTTACTCCCACCTACAGTTCTTGATCCATAAGTGCTGCGGTTACTTTTATAGCCGATGATCAACTTCATTTGTATTCAGGATGCCTCCAAACTGTATCAGCATCGGTTTAGACTTTTAAAGCGATTTTTGATCATAATCATCATCAGGAATAAATGCAACTGTGGATCTATGAGAGACGTTCTGCATGTTGTTTCAATTACAAGAACCCTGCAACTCTTTCTTGAGTTGCATTTTTAGATTTAAAGAGAAAAGCACACGTTTAATTGTATTCAAAATCGTTGAAGTCTTCAGATTGACACGGTTTCAGACATTTTAAGCTATATGCAGGATTTGCAGACACACAAAAACAGTGTGGAGGGTGCGTTAGGAAGTTAGAAATTGAAAGGAATTTAAAGCTTTTAAAGATTTATGATCAAAAAAACTCCTCACATCTGCTACCCTGTGAAGTGTCCCAGGGGTTTGCGGTATATCCATCTAAATATCACCCTCTCATTGTAACACCCTGCTGACATTGCCGCACTAGTGTAACTGTACTCACACTGCATCACCTTCACCTCCTTCCCCAGAGGCATCCACAGCCCCTTGGTGGGGGCGTGGGCCAGGAAGTTTCTGGCCTCTTCATTTCCTGGTTCAGCAGGAATACAGTCCTCTGGTTTGTCCTCATGCTCCTGCAACAGCAACTGTCACTTCTGAGCAATAATAACTGTGCGTGTCCAGTCTTTCACTACATGTATTTTAGCGTGAGTGACGTTACCTTTATTAATCCTGGTGGAGGTTTCTCATAGCTGCATTAAAGACAGATAATGCTGCTGTTAGGTTCAGTCTGAAATAACTGCAGAATCACATTTCATTACTAAAACAGACCAGGCAAATCTAGCGTTAACTGCTCATATAACTTTGGGGTACATTTAATAAGAGGCTGGATAACTTCACTTGCAGTTACGATAGAAAGAGAAAAGCTCCCATTAATGTTACTCACAACGTCTCAACGTGTTTCAGTGTTTGGACTTCTTGGCTGAGTTTTCTCGATTGTATTTTGAGTTTCTCCAAATCGTGTTTGGAGGACTTGTGTCTCTTGTGGTCTCGTCCGTCCTCCTCTCTTCTTCGCTTTCTGTCCGACATCGCCCCGCTGTCGACCAAGGGCGCCCCCGAAAAACCATTAACTTAGAAATAAAGCTGCATTCAAGGCTACTTTGGTAGATATTCAATGGGGAACACCGACCGACGTGCTAACTAGCCGCTAGCTAGCAAATATTTCTGTGGCGCTGTTCGACTTCCTGTGCAGCCGGACTGGTTAGTTAAAGTCCAGCGCCACCTGCCGGACATGCGCAGTAGCACGTAAAATGCTGCTGGATTAAATGTGGATTTTGTGTGCAACTTTCACAAAATACGCCAAAGCACATAATAGATTTTCTCCAACAGCAACCACAAAACAGAATCTTTTTTTCTAGATGTATATACATCCATCTTGCAGTTTGGGTTTCTTACATGCAAAGTTGGCAGGTGAGCCAGGTTAAGTAAAAACTTTAAGCATCCTCGATTAATGGGATACTCTGCAGAGCCATGGACATTAAATCTGCAAGACTAAAGCTGCAGTGTAAGATGTGCATCTCAGATGTCTCCAGAGAGAAAGAAGAAATAGTACAATTTTACAGACTGAAGATATTTTATTTTAGAGAATCACGGTGTAGGTGGAATATAAATGTGAGGTATTTCAGGATTTAAACACATACTGTACATTGAATAGCATTTGAAAACAGGCAGGTAATCAGGCAGTGCAAAATGCAGTATATATATTCAAATTCCTGCTCTTAACAAAAAGATGAAAAGAGTAGCCTTACAAAAACATATAGCCAAAGAAAATATTAAAAGAAAATGTAAAGTTTTGACAGTTGTCAATAATGTTTTAGGCAGATGTGCCCATTCAATGTAAACAGCAACTGATGAGTCCCATTTCAGATGATGATTACAAATATCTTAACTAGTGACCGAACACAGTTTCAAAATTATTTGTACGCACATACAAAAATGGAACAGTGGCACAACATGTATACATTAGCCAGTGCCATAACAATTGAATTTACACTCTTCTCCCTACTGGAGGGCCAAAATACAGAGTTAATACATTCAAAAGTTACATACAAATACAAAAGTTTTAACATCTAGTAGTATGAACACTAAATAACTTTACATATATTTATCATATAAATGTATAATTGTAACTTTAGAGAAAAAAAAATCCAAAATGGAGAAGGATATTGGCATGTAAACCAGCTTGTCATGCCACAAACGACACCACAGAACGAAGCTGGGTTTCCTGCGATGATTCAGCCATTTGATAAATACTGAATAATTCCTCAAACACTTCACTTAAAATTGCACCCCCCAAGTTTAGGAGATTACAAGAGGCATGTGCTAAATTAGACAAAAGAAGCGTTCTCCTCCGACTGGCTCAGCAGAAGGTGCAGTAACCCTGATTAATAGTTGCCCCCAGTTGTTGCATTCAGGATACCAGGAGTGCCATTCCAAACAGCCCAGCAATAGTTGTGCTGGTGGGCAAACTGTAACCCTTCCCACACCGGCTCAGAAACCAAAGTTGCTCTCTTAAGTTCCCCCTTAGCCTCTGGTGTAAACAGGTTACAACATGGGTCTAAACCCTTGTTTCTTTTAGAGTACACATAAAGACAAGGTGCATTTGGGAGATACTCAAAGTGAGGAGAGAAAATCTTTCAAGCCCCCCTTCTTGCTGCCCTGGTTGTCCTCTCGCATCAGTATCTTGCTGAGACGCTGGACGACCCAATTCTTAGATTTAGGGGGAGTCTTAGAGGAAGATGAGCCTGACCCTGAAGCGTTAGAGGAGATGGAGGACCTGGAGGGACAGAGAGAGAAAAATGGATGAAGAGTTAAGAGTCAGTAATTTGAGATTTTGTTGGCTGGCAGGAAATGTTAAAAGTGTGCTGTCAACAAGTATACGATCTAGCAAGCGTGGATACCAACACGTACTACCCATACAGCTAGCTGCAGGTCTGTTTATGCTGAATAAATAGAAACTTAATCATTCAGCATTGAAATACTAACATGCCTGATACATCATCCTCTCAGATGTCTGAGACACCTACCAAGTTTAGTCGAGGAGGGTTACATCTTAAATTTTAGCTTGGAGGATATTAATTCCAGCCACCTTAAAATAACTTACCTGGGAGTATGAACAGGTGTCTTGTCTTTGCCAGGAGTCTTAGGGGTCATGCTGGCCCTGCTGGTTGACTGTGGGGTCTTGTGCTTGCCAGAGCTCCCTGGTGTGCTGTGGGTCTTTGCGAGGGTAGCTATAAACTCCCTGTTCATTCCTTTGTGCCTGGATGTCGTATTGCAAGTGTGGCAGGTAGCCATCTGGGATAAGGAGAGGAACATATTCATTAATATTGCATGCCCTGCATCTATGTGCCTGTCATACATAACAAGGTTTTGAGGTGAGGCATACAACGCATCTCCGTAGGGATATTTTTCAAAAACATTTCAAATAGATCCTTGAAAATACTCCTTGAAATACCAATCTATTCACAGTAACAAGTAACGTAAACGTAGGTGAGGGAGAGTGAAGCTTTTGTCATTTCATTATTTTTCATCACACCCAGCATAGCTACAGCTGTATATCTTTCTCAGGGACACACAGGAGTTTGTTTTGACTCTTTCTGCACGTTGATTGCAGTGACAGAAGGACCCCAGGGACACATAGAGCAGGACTAGTCGTGGTTGTGGCAGGCAAAGGGGCTCTAAAGAGAAGCGCTCGTATGCCCTGGGTGACGCAGGCCAGCCCAAAGTCTCGCAGATGCCAGACACATCTATTGCCATCTCACAGCTGAGGAAAAATTCACAGGGGGGTCCAGGAAGTAAATTCATGACAGGAGATGATTCACTTAACAGCTGAGACTCTTCCCATCGGCTCTGCCAAACATTCCCAAGATTATCTTACCTTTGAATGTTTGTACAGATATGAAAATAACTGGATTAGTTAAAGCAGGGTGGGATTCACTGATTTAGCCTATGACAGGGTAAGGTGGGGCTGTTGCCATGCAGTTTCACCTATTCAAGATATGGGCGCTATAAGAGCCATCAGCCAACTTTTTCAGTGAATCTCTATGACCTATGACCTATTTTTAAAGAAAAGCTGTAATTGCTTTGGCACTTCAGTTGAGTATAAACTTCACTGCGTGTTGCGTGACAAATTCTAAGCAATTTCCTGGCACAAATTAAACAAGATCCTATATAAGGCAAAGCATGCAGGCGCCTGTGAGAGTTACGAGACCCAACTGTCGGGTCATGAGATCCTCATGATTCAAGACAACAATTGGCATCCAAGACTCCTGGCATTCACTGTCTTGTGTCCCAATAAAAAAGGTACAGTGCATGTAACTAGACTGTGACCAGGACAAACTACAGTACGTCAGTCAAATGGTGCAAGTACAGTTATGAAATCATCAATAATCATTCATATTAAGTATTAAGAACTTGACAAAGTAAAAATTCAATGTTTCACAAACAGAGACTATAGTACATTACCAAACTGATACAAAAAATAAATAAATAAATAATAAAAAATGTATTACTCTTTTACTTTACGGCATTTGCTTTTATTCAATTGTTGTCCATTATTCACAACTAAGTAACAACAACAACTAGCAACTTCAGAGACATTCACATCTCCCCATCTCTCCATTATGAGCTGACCCTAAGCGCAAGACCATCTCTTTGTTATCTGAACTAACAAGCTTAAACCAACTCCAGTATAGAATAAAAGTCCTGAACAGGAGAGCAAGTTATACTTTCCTCACTGTAGAAAGTGCAGTACACAGCTTTAAGAACGGTTAAGGATATTCCTCACACCCTACAGTAACTTGAATCCCATTAATGACACAAGCCATCCAGAGTTGCACAAGGTTAAAACTGGTTAGAACAGACCACCACTGCAGAGGTCGGCAAGTCTGAGCCGAGCCGTTGACAGTCCTGACTGCTGATGAGATGGAAAACTCACCGACACGAAGGTGGCCATTTCAGATTCTGACAGGTGTCTGTTGGTTAAGCGCTGGAGAGTTGGGTTTCGAAGCACCAGGAGTACAGAGTTCCTCTTTCTTTCTATGTGACCGTGTGTGATGTGTTTACTACACCAGCTTGCATGTCCAGCTTTATACACACCAAGCACAGCAACTGACCCACCCATCTTTGCATAGGGGTGTGGCCCAAAGGAGGACTGACCAATGCACTGCCTAAAGGGTTGTTTAATCTGTGGGACAGCCAGCAGTCTGCGGCTGCTTTGTCAGTGTTGACACTTAAACCCAAACTGGACTCATCTAGACATAAAGTAAAATTTACCTTACTGGTTAAAAAAAAAGTCTAGACTTAATCTAAGCATGTCTAATCACAGAAAGATACGGTTGAAAGATATCGCTGGAATCCAGAAAGCTAAATTATTCCAATTCGTGAAACAAAATTTGTTTGTTAAAATCAACAGTTCCAAAGTCAATGAGGATGCATGATATTATATATGGATCAGCACACATAAAAAACAAAGTGTTTGCTGCTGATAGTTCTGACTTATGTTATTTGAAGTCATTCCCTCATGTTGAAAAGGTATTGCTGAATATGGAGGTCATCAAGAACACAGACCGTGTGCAGATTAGACTTTAAGCACTGCCTATAAAAGAGAACTCCCAAGTTGAGTGGCCAATACATTTTAGCAAAACAATTGTATTGGCAATTTAAAAAGCTGTTTTTGCTCAATAATATCCAAATGGACACAGCAAGATTTTCCACAGTTCAGATATCAAATCATCGACTCTGTGGCTCAATTACAATGATGTTTTTGTTTCCTGTATGGCCCCTGAGTTATTCTGATCATATAATTGGTATAAAGTCAATATCATTCTACCTCCTGAATAGGCAGCCTCTATCTCAGCAAACAGCATCACATCGGAAGAGAACATTCAACAATAAAAGCCTTTTCATCAAACTCGTTATGTCTCCTGAACTTAATAAATAAATAACTTGCACTCTTCTAAACTTAGCAAAGCTCGAACTGATTGTGATCGCAATCGTGGAATGAAGAGAAGTCGTAATAACTCCAAGCAGCCATGCTGATGATGACGATAAACCAGGAACAGAGTGTTTTTAATATGCAATGGTTGAAGTTAGCTGGAGATTATAATGGTATTTGAGCTTATCATTCAGGAACACACTGTCTTGCAGACTTTTCTTTGTGTCTTCAGACAAAAAAATACATTTATATTACAAGAACATGGCACTTTCAGTTATATATGAACATTTCAGAGAAAGAGACACAAGTGGTGGGGTGTCGCTCCTCTGGAGGATCTGGGTTTCCATGTATACCAGGAAACATCTATTCCACTGTTGTCTCCTCAAGAGAGGAGAGTACAGTTTCTATTGTTTCCAGCACTTTCCTTGGAGGGTTAGTGAAGCATTAATTCTGCACACCGTCACAGTTCAAACAACTTTTGCAAGTGACAAACAACATGGGAGAAGTATATTTAGTAATTTTTGCATTTAGAACATTTCCGCATGGAAAATGACTCAAATCTCAAACCGCATCAACTTGGAGACATTCTTGCTTGCAGCTTGACCTTGGCAGAATTTTAACAGAAAAGAAAGCTGACAAAATATTAAATGTGATGTAGTGATTTTAAAGTTGGCTGACATACATTGAATACAATGTACAGTGGGGCAAAAAAGTATTTAGTCAGCCACCAATTGTGCAAGTTCTCCCACTTAAAAAGATGAGAGAGGCCTGTAATTTTCATCATAGGTATACTTCAACTATGAGAGACAGAATGGGGGGAAAGAATCCAGGAAATCACATTGTAGGATTTTTAAAGAATTAATTGGTAAAATCCTCGGTAAAATAAGTATTTGGTCACCTACAAACAAGCAAGATTTCTGGCTCTCACAGACCTGTAACTTCTTCTTTAAGAGGCTCCTCTGTCCTCGACTTGTTACCTGTATTAATGGCACCTGTTTGAACTCGTTATCAGTATAAAAGACACCTGTCCACAACCTCAAACAGTCACACTCCAAACTCCACTATGGCCAAGACCAAAGAGCTGTCAAAGGACACCAGAAACAAAATTGTAGACCTGCACCAGGCTGGGAAGACTGAATCTGCAATAGGTAAGCAGCTTGGTGTGAAGAAATCAACTGTGGGAGCAATTATTAGAAAATGGAAGACATACAAGACCACTGATAATCTCCCTCAATCTGGGGCTCCACGCAAGATCTCACCCCGTGGGGTCAAAATGATCACAAGAACAGTGAGCAAAAATCCCAGAACCACACGGGGGGACCTAGTGAATGACCTGCTGAGAGCTGGGACCAAAGTAACAAAGGCTACCATCAGTAACACACTACGCCGCCAGGGACTCAAATCCTGCAGTGCCAGACGTGTCCCCCTGCTTAAGCCAGTACATGTCCAGGCCCGTCTGAAGTTTCATCATTTGGATGATCCAGAAGAGGATTGGGAAAATGTCATATGGTCAGATGAAACCAAAATAGAACTTTTTGGTAAAAACTCAACTTGTCGTGTTTGGAGGAGAAAGGATGCTGAGTTGCATCCAAAGAACACCATACCTACTGTGAAGTATGGGGGTGGAAACATCGTGCTTTGGGGCTGTTTTTCTGCAAAGGGACCAGGATGACTGATCCGTGTAAAGGAAAGAATGAATGGGGCCATGTATCGTGAGATTTTGAGTCAAAACCTCCTTCCATCAGCAAGGGCATTGAAGATGAAACGTGGCTGGGTCTTTCAGCATGACAATGATCCCAAACACACCGCCCGGGCAACGAAGGAGTGGCTTCGTAAGAAGCATTTCAAGGTCCTGGAGTGACCTAGCCAGTCTCCAGATCTCAACCCCATAGAAAATCTTTGGAGGGAGTTGAAAGTCCGTGTTGCCCAGCGACAGCCCCAAAACATCACTGCTCTAGAGGAGATCTGCATGGAGGAATGGGCCAAAATACCAGCAACAGTGTGTGAAAACCTTGTGAAGACTTACAGAAAACGTTTGACCTCTGTCATTGCCAACAAAGGGTATATAACAAAGTATTGAGATGAACTTTTGTTATTGACCAAATACTTATTTTCCACCATAATATGCAAATAAATTCTTTAAAAATCAGACAATGTGATTTTCTGGATTCTTACCCCCCATTCTCTCTCTCATAGTTGAAGTGTACCTATGATGAAAATTACAGGCCTCTCTCATCTTTTTAAGTTGGAGAACTTGCACAATTGGTGGCTGACTAAATACTTTTTTGCCCCACTGTATTTCAGCCAACTTTAAAATCACTACAAAATGATTTCCAAGCCATATCAAATGAATCGGAACAAGTGATTACCCAATTTTTAGTAAAGTCAGTGAAACCATACTTCTATCTATCCATCTTAACATATTTTGAAGAGTTGTTTTGAGCCTTCTTATTATATTTCACATTCTGTATTTGCTTTATTGTTATTTAGACCCTTTCCATCACTGCTGGCTGTTATTTCCTGCTGCAATTACCTAATTTCCTCCTGTACATCATTAAAGTTTCATCTAATCAAATCTACAAAGGAAACTGATGGTGAATAGTCAAACAAAAACTATTTGTTCCCTGGTTATAAATAGTGCCGTAACACATACTGTTATTGATCAAGGCTGTGGACCTTTAGGTGACAGCCTAAAAATGTTCCTGGTTTAAACTCATCAGATGACTATCCAATGATTGAATGGAAAAAAAACCCCTCAACATTGCTAAACAGGAGTGTGTGGCTCATAGTTGAGTGGCTCAACACAGACAGACAGCTGGCTGCAGATGGATGTTTACAGCTAGAGTAACTTCATGCAGTTTATCTTCTTGTCCCCTAGTTACCACTGGTGGCCTCACTGACCTGCACCAACGCGCTGATATGACAGACTCGAAGAAAAAAGACCTTTGTCCTGTCAAGGTGTGTGTGTGTGTGTGTGTGTGTGTGTGTGTGTGTGTACATAAAAACACTGCGGAGAAACTTTAACAATACGCAGGTGTCAGAGGGACACTGTCCACTCCAAACCAACAATCATGATATGTTTGCTGCATGGTGACAAGTCATAATAACCTGAAATGAATCCCACCCATCACGTGCACCCATCTTATTTACCCTAATCCTTTGACATGTAGTGTATGCACTCAGAGGGGCACACACGTGAACCGGTGCCACAAAGAGATTTGATTTCCTCATCTTGAGCTGCTGATCTTGGCACCAGACAGACCAACACAGTGGCCAGTCAAGCATATGGCAAAGGCGACATGTCGGAGCTTCAGGGTAGGAAGGGGATAAACAACCAGCTATATACAGCTGGTGGGATATTAAGGATGATTGTTTTTTGCAGAGAGTGGAATTTTTGTTAGGAAAATCTAGGTTCACCATACGGTCATGGGAAGAAGGCATGACTTGTGATGACACTTTTAAACTAAAACATGAATAGCTAATACTGCCTTTAATCTGTGTATATAGAGTATACACAATATATTTTCACACTGGGTCGACCTCGATCGTTCATCCTACTTCCATCAAAACAAAAGGAAGAGACTTTTGGTTTCTGTCTTACACCCTCTGCATCTTGTCTTTAGGTTTAACATGAAACACGAACTGACACAGACACAGTTAACCATGATCCCATGGTTGCATATCACCGCTGCTCGGCTCTTGCAATCATGCACAGTGCATGAATGTCAGTACTTGCACTGTGTGCAATCATATATACGTCGCTAACAGCTGACTTAAATAGCTCAAGTGTCCTTTGTGCCATTATGAGGACAGAATAAGCCAGTCTGCTTGATTCTCATGGTGTCTGTGCAGTGAAGGGTTCAAAGTCAGTTGCCAACACGACGACAAATCAACAGTAACCCTATCATTTATTAGCTAGTACATGAATAATAAGATGTAAATGAGCAAAAGATTGAGGAATAACTAATAAATGTGGCAACTCTCCTATGAGATTTTGCAGCTTTGTGTAGTGCAGCTGAAGCCGTACCCAGTTGACCATGTGTAACCCAATATCAAAAATGAGATCAGACAAATTATGAGTTATGAACACGTCTGGGGTTGTCTTATTAATAAGTCTGAACATAATCATCACAGACGTCTTTAACTCTGCTGTCTGGGACCTGCCAGAACTTTTGTGCCACACCTTCACATTCCCTGAAACATATTTTTTGCCGCAATGTGACACAGATGCCCATAGCCTGAGATTACCCATACGTGCCGGTTCTGGGAATTAGAGGAAAAATTGCATGTGAAATAATGCAATGAGACGTACACAAACATGAACAGACCTACATAATTCAATTTGGCAGATGTACCCTTCCTGCTATTAATAGCCATTGCTCCATAAATCCCCTCCCTGTTGCCAGAGGTCAGCTTGGGTTGATTAATTTGACCTAGGCAGTACGATACCACCCAAGAGGGGAAAGATGAGTCGAATTACAGCGTAAGTGATAGAATTAGGTGCCTATAAGAGTCTTTGAATGAAATATAAGCCTGGCAGAATTTTGTAAGTTCTGAATATTGTGATATTCTGAACAGAGTTTTCAAAATGTGTGTGCATGCACACAAAAGCACAAATATCTGCGCATGTGTGTGAAAGTCATTTGAGAACACATCAATACAACACAATAAGGCCGAAAGCAGAAGAGCAGTTGGGGGATCAATACGAGGCAAGCTGTGATGGCACAGGCAGCCACTTAGTCACACTGTCTGGAGGCAGGCTGCCCGGTAAATACACAGAGACACCCGATCTGAATGCAGAGCTGCTACACACTGCCATTTAAAAAAAAAAAAAAAGATGTCATATCTGTTTCTGCCTTTCTTTCTGGCTCTGTTGGACATGGTAAAGGTCATGTTTCATCCTGCATCACATAAGCAGGTCTGCCCCAAAACGAACCAGAGCAAAGGCTGGAGGACAGTGATCAGCATTTTAAATGATGAATTATCCTACAGTCCTCAACAACCAGGGTTTATCCAATTAGCCGTTTAATAGCAAAGAATATGTTGCTCACAATGCTTTGGGTCACTTATTTCAGTTAATTATATGAGTTGAGAGAATGTTGAATGAACATCTGAAACCCTTTCAACCAGCGATATCACACTGTGAAAAATGCTCGATAAAGTCCTTTCAGATATAACATAAAAAATATCTAAGATAAACTGTGAGAACAAATGCTTTTAGAAGTCCCCCAGATATTATCTGTGGAAGATTTATTCAGAGCATGCAGTCACGGTTTGGTGATGTAGAAACGTACCCCCTGGCCTAGTCTATTTTTTTATTTATGATATTTGAAAATGCAAAATAAGATGATTTGATTGACGAAAAATCTAAAACTGCCTATTCTTTATTACAGTGTGTCTTGTTATACCAGGTAAAGTACACATACATGATGCCTGATCTGAGTTAAATGCCTGCACTTACAAAATTGGCTTTACAATTTTGGCTTTACAAATCTGACAATTTAGCATATTTCTGTCTTTGTGCATACACGGTTTTAGTTGTGAATTGTGAACAGTTTTATGGACCAATTGTGCTTCAGGGTGCAGCTCTGTGAGCGCAGGTGGAGTTTTGGGATTTAGAAATAAACAACACAGCTTAGAGAAAGATCTCAATTTGGAGCTCCTCTGTGGCAGTTTTAAGAAGTAACAGATGGTGCATATGTGGCTTTATAACAGATATGCTTTTAATGCTTTTTCATGTGTACACGTGCAGACAGAACTGTTGAGTGGGGAGCCAAAGACTGAATAGAAGCGAATTCTAAACCTTGACACCCATGCAAACTTCTAGTTAAATCTACAGAAGGATTACCTAGCTCTGGAGACTTTTAATAGTGCTGAGCAAATGAAATGAAGAGACGCTGAGGGGCTAATTGAGAGATGACATGCTGTTATGGTGCAGCATCAAGTTCTTTGTATGGGGTTTATAATGCTTGTGAGCTGGGCTACAAACGTGATGACAGCACCGAGCAGAAACTACATCTGATCCTAGCCCAGGATTAATTGTGTGTGTGCCGGAGGTAAGGAATTGCATGCATCTTGAATATGTGTGTGTTACACTGTGCATAGTTCAGTGTTCGTCTGTGGATAGGCCCTCCAAGGTTTCCTGAGGGCGTCAGCCACTGACCCAGCTGGCACCGACTTACCATGACTGCTGCTCCCACTGTACATGTCTGTTAACTTGCTTGAAACACTACAGCGCACCCTTTGCTAGATACCAACACACGTGAGACATTAGTGTGTTTTTTCCACTTCCCAGCAAGCCCCCTCTGTTTGTGTCTCTAAAGCTCAAGGACACTGCCACTGTTGCAGTTTCAGATTCCCTCCTGGCTTTTCTCTTCCCCAACACACCCCCCCTCTTGTCATCCTGTCACTCGCTCCACACCCTTGAGGTGTCCAAACCTTCGGTGGAGCTTTTCCTGTTCCCTGAGAGCAACCAGGCAAAGCATCAGCCAGACATCCTTGTCTCCTGTTTCCTGTCATCTCCTCAAGAGGCACATTCTCCAGTGACATTACTCCAGTAGAGATGACTCAGATAGAGGGCTTGTGGTGAAGAGATGGCCAAGAATGGAAGGGGGAGAGAAGAAAGACGAGGATAATGTGAGGGGGCAGGGGATGTCAGGTAGGTGAGCAGAGGTAAGACACGAGAGAAAACAAACTGGGGGGATTGGAGAGTGCAAGAAAAAAACCCAGAAGAATAGGGGATGAGAGGATAAAAGGTGGTCAATGAGGTCGAGAAGAAGTGGTGACATAAATTACAAGGAGAGGTTAGACTCACATCACAAACAAATGGCCCTTCTGGGAAAAGGGAAATACTCTTCAACCACTTATGTTCTGTCACTTTTTATTCTGAGAGCAAGTGTTGTTTTTCACAGTAAAACAAGTGTTGTTTTCAGAGAATGGCATCTTGACTGCACATCGTCCTTGGAAAAAGAGTAATTCTTCCAGTGAAGTACCAGGTAGAGGCACTTGTTATTTTCCTAGTAAGTAGCTGTGGAATTTAGGCACAAGGCATAAATTAACCACTAAAACAACATGAATGTATATTGCTTGGAAAAGTCTGGGTTTTTTTTCTTTTAACGAACAACTCTGCAGGGAAGAATAAATCTAGTCTCAAGGAGGGAGAGCTGAAGGAGGAGGAGGAGGAGAATGCACCGTCCCTCGCTCCATTTAGGGTCTCTGCCTCTCTTGTGGAGCTACAATCCAACTTATTTCCATATCCATTGCTAGATAACCAGCCCAGCGTGCATAAACATACCTGATTTATAATACCTCTAAGACACAACTTCACAGAGCTGAGGAGAGCATATCATGCGCTGGCATCCACCTCGAGGGCGGCACATACATACATCCTGAAGCGAGAGCAATATGGTGTGAAATGAAGGGGATTAACGCCCTGGAGTATAAATACTACACACTACCCATGTGCATGACCAGGAATATGCATCTTCTGGTCACGTTCTGATGTTTATATGCTTATATCTATTTTAAGACAGGGTTGAACTTTCAACGTATGAATTTACTATAAATACAGGATGATATCATGCATCAGTATAGAAAATTATACATATTACAGTAGTATGCAGTATACATGTTGTTTGGGAGACTAAATATCTCACTCGCAAAAGTTGGAAAGACTTAATGAATGCAAAGTCTAGAGAAACTATTGATCTAAACACGAGATTTTAAAAAACAGTTCAAAAACAATTAGTTCTTCAAAGTATCCCTCAACACCCAGAACAAGACCCCAAAAACACGTAAGAGCACCGAGAACACAAGCAAACATGGATATCGTGTCTGCAAATACTCACACCTTGTTGTGAATAAACATCTGTCTAAACCTGCAGACAAACAGCCATGAACAAGACAATAAATTTATACGACGGAGTGTTTTGATTATTTCTCCAATAAATCCTCCACTTACAGGAAGAAGAGCAGAATATTGTGTACACAGCCTCAACACTGGCACACTGACATCAAACAATAAAATTATGAAACACTAACGAAAAACTAATTAAGGGTACATAGTCACGGTGACACATTATCTCACTCAGGCAGTTTTTATCTGTGGATATTGTTTCTCACTGGGTTAAAAATCAACAGCAGCAAGTTTTCAAAAAATGCTTCTTCTATGCCATCTGATTGTCCTGACTACGATGCCACGCTTCGATCTCTAAAGAGGAAACGAGGGGAAGCTGATCTCTTTGCTGAGGCTCTCGTGCTGAGCTCCTCTCCCTGTCAGGTTTGTTGTGCACTGTTCATCAGCATGGAGCCAGGAGGGCACAGAAAGGAAAGCACTCTACATTCCTCCTCTTATCTCACCGCTCCACCACTCTGTATTTTAAGGGTATCGCCTCGCTATCACCCCTCGCACTCGCACATGTGGCTTGACTTGTTGCCTCTTGAACCTCCAGTATATGTCGAGCGGGTGACCGTGAAAACGGGGTAAAAATACCTTGAAGGACATTCTTGGGGTGTATTGGTTTACTACACAGTCACGTGATGCACAAGCATCAACATTCTCCGTCATGACCAAAACACTGTTGACAAATGAGTAAAGGGAGAGGTGCACAGTCACGACTGCGGCCTTTAAAAGAGGCCAACAGACTACATAGTTTGACTAAGGGTGATGTATTGGCTAAAAGCTATAGGAGAGCGTAACTTAAACCTGTGTGCTTAAAGTTTATGGATTTGAGGTCCAGGATTTGGTTGCACCCGTTATTCATAAATTCATAAATTCATCACCAAGTTTGTGCCCTTCCCTTTTTTTAACAAAATGATGTTGCACCACTGAAACTTAATAAAAGTCTTAATTAGTGAAGACTGGGGTAACTGGGGTACTGGGGTGTAAATCAATAGCTAGAAAACATCTGCTCTATTCAATCAAAAGCAATCACCTATACAAACAGAAAGTCACGTGTAGTATCACATACTGCAGCAAAACTGGCAAAAACAATAGTTTAGGGAGCCATTCAAGGATGATAACATTGTTGATGGTGACACATTTCCCAATCAAATCACGACAGATGCAGTGGAATATTGTTCTTATTATTAAGATTGTAGCTACATTCTTATATTTTAGGACAATATTGTAAACTTGGGTAATTATTTCAGCAATTGTTTCAGTGTTAATGGTAAACACATTTATAAGACCTCTAATGTCCCCTTCATGTAAAGACTGAAGATTCTCCAGACTTCCCAATCAGACCCAGAATCTAACCTTCATCACAGTCCACACAAGTAGAACAGGAAGGGTCTCACAGCCACTGTGCATGCAAAATGATGTGACAAGATCACCACTTTCTCTCTTGCAGTCCATCATTTGACTTCTCCCGTTCACCTTTCTTATCTGTCTGCCTTCTACCATCTTTTTCTTTTACTTTTCCTGTGTTATTCTCTCCCACTTCTCTCACTTCTTTCTTTATTATGTGCTGCCTCGCTCCATCTCTGTCTTCCTCTGCCCTCAGAGTCAACAGATATATAGTGGAAAGTGGGTTCAGAGTGGGTTCAGGGTGGGTTCAGAGTGCCTCGTGCGGTGAACACCTGCATACTAATTGAACCCAACCAGATTTTAATGAGGCAGCAGCATTTCCACAAGAGCTGCTCTTCAGATCACCACAGGAGCCCTTCGGTGGTTACTGCTCTCTGAAGCAGGGGGAAAATGACCCTACTGCCACAAGCTCCAATGCCGGTTTCCTCATCTAAATGGGCTTATCAGTAGAGTGGGTGTGTGCGGGCAAAATAAGCTTTCAATTTTGTCACCGCCTGCTGCCATCCATTAAGAGCATAGACAGAAAGGACCACTGTAACAATTTAAGGGGCCGTGGGAGGAAGCTGGGTGAGTGTTGACAAAGCACTATCTGGCAACATTAGTTCTATAACAGTTAAGCTTAATGGGACCACTGTTAAGACTGTAATGATGAGTGGAGCACCATAATGAAACCAGGCACTTCCTGCGGAATGAATACAAATGACTTCATACATCTAAATAGCGACAATGGTGGGAAACAGTGCATTGAGAGACAATGTAGGGTTTGTTAAGTTATAATAAATGATGTGAAACATTTTTGATCAGCACTGAGAAATGTGTCTTGCTGGTCAACACCAGTTACAGAATAAGTGTTTTGCTGAAAGACTCTTCAGCAGCGCTGCTGTTGGCATAAACACCGGGCTTCCCAGGCGTTCATTTGAAAAATGCCAGAATCACTGACAACTTTGTTTAAAAAAATGAAAAAAAGAACACATGACCTGTACCTGTTTTCCAGCAGCTACTATAACCACACACCAATATCTGCATAAGCCCCAAAAGTCAAACTAAAGTCAGTCTATAAAAACCACAACACCAGCCTGCAGTCCATACCTCCCTTTAGTTCAGCATCAACACCACTAGAGCTGAGGACACAATTCAGGCATGTGCCCCTGTTGTTTTCTGCAAGGACAATATGCTGCAGTGCGGTACAATGCATAACCATGTCTGTGGAGTTGCAAAGTGCGTCTTCTCACCAGTACTGAGGAGGACCTTTGGAAGCGGTGCAGCAGATTTTTCTGCACCAGGCTGAGCCGTTTGCCCCTGGCCTTCCTACGCAGGACACTCTGCACCCGTGCCGATGGACGCTGCTTGGGCCGCAGCCGCATCCGGTGATTGTCAGGCTGCACCCATTGATAACAGCTGGGACACACCGAGCTGCTCTGCAGTAGACAGGAGGATTTCTTATTCTGTGGTTCTGAGAAGAGAAAAGACAGATTATCTAAAACCTATCAGCAAACACTCGGGTGTGCAGTCAAGCATATTTCTTTTCAACACAATAATACCCATGCAACTGAGGTGGTGGACGTGTCTGTGAGGGTGAGAATAAGAATGGTGACAGCTTTTTATCCCATCAAGCCAGCGTATTCCCAGCCAGCAAAATAGAAAAGAGATGTCTGTCTAAAACCGGTAGTTGGAAATCAATTTTGGGATCATCGTTTTTACAGCTACTAGCAGATTCTCAGCTGAGACTGTGCTCATGATTACAATAACTCATATTTCTATTTTTACAGATAATCAATCCACATTGCAAAGTATTTATCATTGATGAACAATATTTCAGATTTTCTCTCAACAGCTACAATTTATAAATAAATATCAAATTATCAGTTTTTGGGACAAGCAATTAAGTCCTCTAAATCACCCTCTGAACAAACACCATGTGACTCTCTTAGGGAACCGCCCTTGTGTTATTTGGAGGAGAAAAGCCTGAACAGCCTTACTAAATGGCACCACTACCTATTGATGTGGTTTTGGCTGGCATGGACGTGTGTCTGTATGATTGTGTGTGTTTGATCCCACCAGGCAGTCTGCTTCAGACAGCTGGCTGACTCAGTGTGTTTGGCTGAGGGTTTAGTGAGGTTTATCAACCTTGACAAACCAGCGACAAGGTCCTTCTTACTACTGCATTCTGCTCTTTGTGGCTATTATACACTCTAGGGCATTACCGATGAACACATGGAAAAAATAAAAATAGAACAAAAATTGTTACGAAAATGTCAGATTCCTCAAGGAGGTGCAGGTCTCTCAACTTACCACGCAAAGTCTTCAGAGGCCACTGCCTAGGGAACAAAAACAGGAGCCAAGATCAGACAATTTAAACAAATATGTCACCACATAAGAGTAAAATGAATCAATGACTGAGTTTAAGCATTAGTACAAGATGATTATGAAGTAAAACTTTAATGATTCAGAGGTAATTCAAAATGCATACTTGTGTATTTCAATATGCCCTTTTATAATCTGCATAAGAGCATCTTATCTCTCAATGTAATAAAAAAGTTAAGAGGTAAAGTGTTAAGGAAAGAAGAATATTTGGAATAATTTAGTTCCACATAGTTTTCTAATTAATTCATTTAGTGAAGGAAACCGGCTGTTAAGACTTCTGTTGAAATACATTCATGCAAATGAACCCATTACAAGATGGAAACACCAATTTGGAAAAAGGGTTAGGAAAAAAGGGTTTTGGAAAAAAAAAGGCTCTCCCCATTATGTGAAGTGGAAAACATGCAACCGGAAAAGAGGACAGGTCTCTCCCAAACAATATAGGGCAGCACTCCAAACCATTTCAGTGGCCCCCCTCTTCCCCACAGGTCTGCCTCTCTGACCGTTAAGCTGCCTCCAGTTTTGGAACCCGTGCAATGACACATTTGTGCAAACATTTTAACTAAGCCACTGCTAAGTCGCACTAAAATTAGCCCCGGGCTTAAATCGATGAAGGGAAATTTCCTGTCCCGTTGCACGTGTGGCAGGGAGTGTGGCAGGAACACGGCTGGATTGTGGAGGGAGGGGGGGTGTGGGGTCAGCTTTAATCTGGAGTTGACCCGCTGGCTGCTGCTGCTGCTGCTGCTGCGGCGTCTGGCGGCAGCGGTTTGTTGACGCTCTCCCACTCGCATTCTCAACCATCCCATGTGTGAGATGGCGCATTATATGACCGGGTGGAGAAAGATTTGCAGTGTATCTGCCATCGCTCATTCCACAGTCTGAGTCACTGTCCCTTGATCCCACACAATTTAATAATCAGTGACTGGATTAAACTGTCAGATTATAATATAGAAGCCCCGTCAGAAAATACTGGAAATGAAGAGAAGCAGTTCGAGGCCAGCGTGGTGATTTGTGACTCCGTAGACGACTAATAATGACTCGCAGGCCTTGAACAACTCCTGAGACATTTTGGTAGTTGTTAAGAAAACCTTTTTCATCATTCTTAGCTGATATAAAAGTCCTCTTTAGAGAGTTTTCAATACATTTCCTGAGGTGGTTATTTCACTATTCATAATCAGCGATGCACTTGAAACCAATGAACAATGAACAGTCTGACTACATAAAACCACAAATTCTTCATTGCAGTACTAAAAAAGCGTATTCTCTGACAAGGCTACTAAACAGACCACAGACAACCTGAGTGTAGAGATGCCAGATTCTTGGGGAATTTTGTTTTCTCCGCAATCTCCCATCCCACTGCTCCCCTGATGGGCCAACTCTCAGAAACAGTATACCACAAAGACCTCTTCCCCAGCGCTAATCTTATTAACATACTTGTCATGCATCTCCTTTTATGTGCACACTTAGTTGTGGTGATGGAAACTGAAGATATGGGCCCTGTTCATGAACTGCTGACAACTGGGAGATGCAATCAACAGAGCCTTGGAAGATGCAATATGGTGGATAGTATGGAGGGACATTATTGTTATGTGTTGACTATAATGTAATTAGAGACAGAAGTGCTGGCTGAGGCAAGGCGTGCAAAATGAAAAGCATTTCATTGCTACCATCAGTGCAACTGCTGGCGTATTCACAGAAACCTTCACTGATATAGTGATGTAATTATGTAATTCAAATATTTAGACACAACAGCTGGGCTCAGGTAGTAGTATGGTCAGGGTGAACTGAAACACCCTAAATTCTATTTCATTCTACAGCGTAGATGGGCAAGGTCCCATTTATCGGCTGGACGTGGTGGAGAAAGGGGCCAGCTGATGCCTCCCAGTCTAGATCTCACATATATGGGCAGACACGTCCGCTGGATCCTGCTTGTGAGGGGCCACAAGACAGGAGCTACAGTACAAGGGGAGATGAGAGCGAGTAGTGGATAAGGTGGGTGAGGGTAAAGAGGTCTCAAAAGGTTTTGACAGTGTGAGGAAAAATAAATAAATAAATAAAACATAGTGACAGATTTTGATAGAAATCAAAGGTGCAGACTGTCTGATCATAGACAGGAGATGGAGTAACAGCTGGATGACAGGGCTCAGTTATCAAAGCATCACTGGGCTGTACTTTAGAGCTCCGCTCACGGTGGAGAAACAGTCCTGTGTGCTTGTAGAGAACCAGAGCAGCACTGTGCATTTTCTGTGAGGCGAACAGATCCACCTCCGCTCTCCTGAGCCTGTCTCACAGCATGATCAGCATGATTAAGTGTGGGCCTCAGCCTCCACTCATTTGAGTTGGTTTGTTCATTTGCTAATTAACATTTATTTAAGTTATATATTTTTAGACAGAGAGAGAGAGTAAACAGCTCTTTCTACGCACCTCCTCCTGCTGATTTTGAGTGATTATTGTGAACACTTTGATTAATAAGTGTAAATAAATAAAGCTTTGTTTATTTTTTTGTATTTTTAACAGCCAGCACTCAGGCGTTGTCTAATGTGCTCCAGGCTCTGTGAATTTTTGATGTGACCCGTCACTTTTTCTCACCCACTGAGCACCGCAATAACACCCTGTACTCCAGAACCTCCTCATTCACAAATTAAGTACCGAATATAACCATCCATTAATCTTCATAGTTTCCAACAAAACATTTTATCAAGACTAAAACTTCATTCTGTGCATGGTCATTTTTCAATATGTTGTGACATTTTACATTACAATTTATCAACTGAGAAAAAAAATAACTGGCAAATCAAATCATTCAATAATGGAAATAGCAGCTGGTTTTAATTGCTGCCTACTTAACACAGACCTTCACTAATGTATCAGACTTCCAATTCCATTGTTTGATATTGGATTATCACTGATTTATTGGTATCAGCATAGACAATATGCTAGCCTCAAACATACTATAGCATTTACTGCAGAACAAAAGCATGTGTGGTTATTTAAAAGCCAGTCATTGAGTCACTGTGACACTGTTTGCCCAGCAGACATCCTGCATGTTTTGCTAATCAGAACACTCAGTCCATCTCCAGTTACCAGACACACAACTATGGTGATGAACTTACTGGAAAACAGCTTCACTAGTCCGGCAACATGAGCCATAATAAAGTGACGTCAGTTCACATACAAGGACAAAAACACACACTTGAAACAGGCCATCATGTTCGCTGAACACACTCCTAGACAACCCCCCCCCCCCACACACACACACACACACACATAAAATGGACTACTGATATTTGATTGAAATAATTTCATATAAATCTTTACCAAAAGTCAATACTGACACATTCCTACTGAAACAAAGAACAAAAATAACTCTTTATCTTAATCCTGATGCAAAGATGCACACAAAAACATTTAGTCGTCATCAGCCTGGCAGAAGGAGCGGACAGTGGCAGAAGGCAGAAGCACGATCCAACAAATATGTGTAGAAGTGTGGACGAGTACTACCGACACACACCCACGAACCAAACACTCCAGTGACGCACGACTAAAACCATAACTGGAGAAAGCGAAGACACTGGAAACCCCCAGAAGAAAACAGAGGGACAGTTGCGGCTCATTAGGGCTAAAAACATCATCAACACACACTGACCATGTATGCCAGCTATTTCAGTGGACGCTGATAAAAACATTTCATTTCCTCTCCGTTAACTGGCCCAGTGTGTCCAAGACCTCTATCTGAAACGCCAATTCTAAACTGTTATTTATTATTATCATTATTATTATTATTATTATTGCATTACCTTACTATCACTCTGGCTGAAGATCATATGCATTAGTCAATTATCCATCATAATTGGTGTAAATTTTGGCTGTAATTCTGTCTTCTCTGCCAGGCACTTTAGTATGAAACCAGCCAGGTTTTAGAGCCAACGTTCAGATTTGTGTCTTAATCATAGTTCACTGTGGTCAAAATGTTCTCCATGACCAGAGCTCATCGTGGCCAGGGGATCTGGGGAACAGATCAGTGTATTAAAGTGGCAGTGGGCTCACACACATCCATAAAACGACCCTGACTTGGCGTTTCACTATTCAAACCTCCGTTTTTGTTTTCATTCTTGGTTTTACCCACAAATGTCTTGGCTCAGGTGAAAGCACAAACAAGCCTGAGGATGCAGGGACATGGCTGGAACCAAACTCAAACTCAAACACACACACACACTTTTACATACTTTCAGTGCATTAGCACAAATATATACTATGATTTTAAAAAAACGTGAGCAAATAGAAAGAGCACCTGTTACTTGTATGCATGCACACACACACACACACACAACCACACACACTAAGGCTTAGGAGGATTTCTCCTGAAATTACTTTTGGATTTCGCTTTCCACACGATAAGGCAATTGCCATCAGAAGAAAGTGGAATAAATTCCTGTTTTGGCGGAAGCAACAAAACTGAAGCAGTGAACTGTAAATGATAGTGCAAATTAAAAACTGGCATTAATTACTATTGAGTTTTACTCTAATAGGAATTAAAAGATTTGACTACAGGAGGCTAATTAGATAAAGACAGCTGGTACATTGGGAAAGACTTGGCACTCTGTATGGGTCCTTTTAACGACCATGCAAAAGATACAAGACAGGAGACAAGTCTGTCTGGCTCTCCTGCCGGATAATTAGAGGGATTGTTTTCTTCTAGTTTTCTTGCTCTCATTTTTAGGCTTGTTAATAAGGTGCTGTGACCTTACCGATGAGACCTACTTCACTCGGCATGAGACTCAATGACTGTAAAGGTAAAATGAATTAATTGGTTGCAGTAGATCTCACATGCTGCACAGACTTGCCCACTACACCTGCACGTGAGCAGACACTGAACACAACTGACTCGTGTCCAGCTTCAATGCACTTCCTATCATAATAGGAATAGCAGGCAGGCTCCACTAAACAAACATTCATATTTCATGATGAGAAGCACAATGTTCAAATAAACAACAATAACATCCTGGTGGCGTCACTAAAGACAAAAGTAAGCATCAGCCCACTCTTACTCATAGACTTGCTTGTTTTTTTTGGAGGTACAAACACAATGATAAACAAAGCTGTGAACGTCGATGAGTCACTGGTGATCTGTCACCCCGTAAGACGGTTTAACACAACTTCACACAAGAGGAGGGAAAATATGAGCATGACACATTATCGAGCCTTACTCAGATTTAAAATGCACAGATATGCGGTAAAATGAGCAGTACTGTAAACAAAAGCCACTAATTCTTAATCCATTGTACATAATTCTGGTCCTGACTCAATACCGAAAAGAACAATCACAGCTGAGTCCCACCATCAAGTTTCTTACTAGTATTCTGAAATTGACTGACAGGTCTTTGAGTGCACAGCATAGTACTAGACTAGTACTAGTAAATATTTCTGTAATTTATTTGATCGGACACTGACTGACTGGGCCTTTGACAGCTGTGCTCTGACAGCTCTCGTGTTACTACAGAAGTTTCTCTTATTTCTGCACTAAATCCCAGATCTGCTACGTTATTTTTTGTTTTGTGGAAACCCTGCTGAGATGATGATCTTTACTTAAGATTCAGTAAAGATCCCTGTAGGTAGAAGGGGGCAACACAGCGGAACCTAACTAACCTTAACTACTAAGAATCTCGTGTCAGAGGAGTCATTATTTTCACTCTGTCAGAATTAAATAGTAATGCTTTTAAAAGTTTGGATTTGGATCATTTGGATCACTAGAAGTATCCGGACACCATTTTGGTGTAGAGTTATAAAATAAAGATGTCAGTATAATGCTACTAAATACCTTTCAATCCGTAAATACCCTTCATCATAGTAGCAGGAGGTCAACCGATAACACTGGTCGAGCTCCTCCACCTACCGCCGACATGCCACCATTACAACAATAGAGGACAGAGAGTCAGGACTCGGCTGTGAAAGTGAAATTCATGCTGGAATTTGAACAAACTTTTCTTACATGAGGAACCGTGACAGCTCCGGGCATTTTTCTTTATACAGCAGAGACGCGTTCAACAGAAACCTGGAGGATTTTTCGTCAGGAAGATGCTTCATTTTCACGCTGGGAACTGCTGCGACTCGTGAAAACACGGACCTCCGCTGTTATTTCCGTGTTAAAACTTCTGAAAGCGTTCAAGAGGCCGGTGAGATGGAAATGGAGGTTGAGAGGGCGTTTATATAAAAAAACCGCTGAGGCTGAAACGACCAACAAGGGCTGAAAATGTGTTAATTTTAATTTAGTTAAAGCTATCGCTGTGTAGCTGTACGACTGAAGTCCACGTTGGGTCGCGGGATTCTGACGTTGCGTGCGGTGCATTATGGGAGATGGGGTTTCTTAGAGACACACTGCGGAGCGGCTCTGTAGTTTGGTAGGTTACTGGTATTTATTGTAGATGATTATTAATGAAACGAAGTTCTTAATGAAAATAAAATGACAGAGAAATAATCAAAATAAATGAGTCTGCTCCTTCACACTGAAAATAATTTGAAATGAACTTTTCAAAGGCGTATTTAAGGCATAGCAGCCTCAGTCTGATTGCCCCTGAGTATAATTTATCAGACGGTAATGTTACCTACAACTCCTTACTTCATTTCTGAGATATCCAAAAATGAAAAGGTAGCCTATGAATTTAGCCGAGCTCATCTTTATTGAGCAGATATCCTTTGATGTCATCATTCCTTGGATCTTATTGGACCGTAAGAGTTACCAGTGTTAGACGACAGTGGGGTATATTGACATCATTACTGCTGTATCCTGCGCATATCAGGGCGCAAACACACCCGGTTTCATAAAACCAAGAACACACACATAAACCAGTGACATCCGACAAGGACTCGAAGTATCGCCTGAGTCTATAAAACTCCTGCAGTATCCAGTAAATTATTGCATCGGGTCCGAAGGGGAATTCTGCTGAGAGAGTGAGAGCTCCAATGTGAAACTGGATATTTTGAAGCAGCAGCAGCAGAAGGACGGATGCTTCCTGAGTGCGCACCGATGGTTACCCTCTAGGGTGCGGATATCAAAAGAGGCAACTCGGTCAGACACACGCTCGCTGGAGCAGAGACACGAGATGACAAGACAGAAGTTACAAAGAGGTTTTGTTCGACACCAGAGGGAATTTCTATCATGCAGGAGCGATAATGCAGCCCCTGCTCTGCTCGTCTCAGAGTGTCCAAGGACTGAACGCCGGACCGGTGCGTTTTACGCACGTCTTTTCCCGGAATATCCATCCTGCCTGACGGAAGGTTAGTCGCCTCCATTTATGACAAATGATGCCATTTTAACCAAAGGCAGACAGCTTTTCGCCATCACACGCCCTTACATTGTACCCTGAACCTGAGTTAAAAACAGAAACAGCCTCTGACGCCATTCTTTCAACTGATAAGTGATCATTTTCATCCTGTCATGTTCGTTTCGGAACTTTGGCACTCTAAAGTAAAAAAAAAAAAAAAGGGTATATTTGGTGTTAGAATTATACAATACAAACAGCACATTATTCCCTTTTGATAGTGAGTTCATGGTGTCATGCTTATTTGTTGTGTATTTGCATCAATTATGGTTTAATTACAATTAATATGTTTAGGCTACCATTCTGCTGCGGATGAGCCTGAAGTCTTCTGAAATGTAATTCTATACAGGTTACACTTCTTTCTTTCCAGTGCGTGCATGTGTGCGTGTCCATTTATGGAGGGGGTGGAGAGGGAGGGTGCCACCAGACACTCGAGAGATATTAAATCACCGGGCCAGTATAGAGCGAACAGAAACTGATGGAGTAAGCTAAAGTGTGAGGGATTGCTCCTCACTTTGTCCGCGAGTAAATCTTCACTTTATCAGGCGCTGTCAGACAGCCGCTTCCACACAAGATTGAAATAACCAAGCAGTGCAGCTCCGCGTAAGTGTAGTCCGCGGATAAACGGATTTTCCCTCAGTACCAGTGCTAAATTGACTCGCGATTCCGAGGGAGAGTCAGACAGAGAGGCTGACAGGGGTGCGTGTAGGCAGAGAGGCTGATACGGTGCTCCAAGTCCGACCACATCCTCATCCCGTCTCTGAACTGGCAAAAGCGCCGGGACTGTGATGTAAAGGTAGGCTGAATGCTGTCGTGCTCACTGAGTCTCACAGTAAATTGGCACAAATTAATGTTGTTGCTGTGATGAGCCAAAAATGCACGATCAAAGACTTGTGGAGTACTTCTCCTCTGATCTGCACAGTTGCAATAGAACCCAATTTTCCTGCAGGGCAAGGGAAACCTTAGGCCCATGGAGATCAATCATGTAACTATTAGTAAGTATTGTAGCGTTAGTGGGTCTTTGAAGGCTGCCTTGAAGTGTTAGGACATTGATTTTCACACAGTAAAATTAGAAATTCAATTAATGCTTTTGCTTTCAAGTTTTCAGTTGTGCACATTGTTTGAATCAGCATCACCAGTGGGGGAATTAAGCCCGAAAATTGTTGAAGTGGCTCGCTGTTCTCAGTAGATAGACTGCATTAGTCTGCTTCTCATCGAGCCATGTAGGACCACACCTGTCTACATTGTCCTGTGGTCAAACAGGTCTGGTGCCACCAGGTCTCTTCTTTCGCCTATGGAGGACCTCGCAGGGGAGCAGAGACATCCCTAAGTGTCCTGTCAGCATCTGCAGGGAAAAGCCGATCCCGGCAGCAGCCATCTAGCCAGCTATCACTTCTGAAATGCAACACCAACTCCAATAGTGCTGAGAAGGCTCAGGAGATGAGGCACAATGCGCTGTACGTGCATTTAAGTGCAGGCAAATGTGTGATTACAGTCAGTTGTCTGCATTGTCCATCTCTGTGGTGACTTCCCGCTGTCATGCAGCGACAACAACTCGAGGGTCCACTTCAGTCAGTTTTCTCCTGCCTACTGATGTGAATTATGAATTGCATTTGTCTGCGGCTGTTATCTAAGATCATTTCCCCACATAACTCCCTGACTTTATACATCTCTCAGCTGGAACACTGCTGAGTTGAACAGTCTGTAGTCTGTAATGAGTGTAATTATCCACTTGAATTAATAATTAATAATGCTGAGGTCACTCAGTGAGTCAGATTTTATGCTGTTTCGTGATAACTGGCTGCGTGATCTGAGTAAACATCTTGTTAGTGCAGTCTTGCTAATCCTGATCTTATTTACTACTTTTTAGCAATCAGCACTTCGGTCCTCCTTCTTGTGTCTCAGAGCAAAACATGCATGCTCGTGCCCGTGTGTGCATGTGTTTATTCCCACATTTTCTAGACCTCTGCCTCTTAGTTATGGAAGCATTTCTCTTTTTAATGGCTTATTTAGAGAGTAAGCCCTCCTCAAGCACCCCATGCTCGTAATGTATTTATCACAGTCATTGTTTGAATCACAGTGTGGATGAATAGTCTGATGCAGGAAGATGGAGCAAGAGAAAACCAAGGTCACAGCATCACTTGCTCAAAAGAATTTTGTGCGTGCACAGGTTGGAAGTTGTCTTTACATGGCTTCTTTGGGAGTTAACATGCACTCATTTACACATTACTTCAAGGACAACAGCTCTCACACTCTACTTTATTCAGAATCAGTCGTCTGATGGCTTTGAGATGCTGTTTCACAAAGCCACTCTGTGAGAGAAACACAATTTTATATTCAACATCTGAAGTGATTACTCCCTCCGTTGAGATTATTTGTGAAGATTGCTGAGTCACTCAACTGTCTCTGGAAGCTGCACATGTACACGCCAAAAGACGTCTTTTGTCTCTCGTGCTATTTTTCATGCATGTACCAAACTTCTCGATCAAGGAACATGTGAAAACTCAAAAGGAGGTGATCTGGTTATTCAACCTTGTTACACATTCCGCCTTTATTCCACTTTTTTTTAGCCAATACCTTGGAGCAAAAATATTAATAGGTCTCTCAATATCAAAGTCCATTTTTAGGCAAGGATGAGGATGTGCGTTTGTGTGTCTCTGAACATGTGAACATTTCTATGTGAGCATATGTATATGCACTAGCTGGTGTGTGCATGGGAAGCAGAGCAGCTGGTACAGACTACTTTGCTACACCATGCATAATCAGGTTAAGGAGAACAAAGATGTTACTTCTACAAACAGGGTTTGTTTGGATCAGGATGATCCCGGCATCCAGAACCCAAGAGAACAGTGGCTCTTTCACAAGACACCAAGGGAAGGAACCCAGTGGAGGGACCAGCTAAGGTCTCTGTTAAAGGTTGTGTATCCCTGGAGAATAACAAGGAGAGGAATAGTGAGGAATAGTAAAGCCTTTTTCCATTATGTGCCTTTTGGAATAAAATGATGGAGGGTTAGTATTCAAACACATGCCCTGAAAAGTACTGACATGCTTTAAGGGCGTACACAGTTTTTAAGGTAAAGTGATTATTGGAAAGCATATTTACACATTTAGTTTTAAAAAGATGTAATGGGAAATTTCAACTGATACCAAACATGTAACCTTTTATTTGGGGTTGAATGTCAGGATTAAAAGTTAAGGGTTATGTCTGATTCTGTGGTCTAAAATCTGAGCCTGGTTGTTTGTTAGCTCCTTGCCCCTTCGGTTTGAAGTAAATGAAGTGGCACACAACCTCACACCCAAAGTGGCTGTCAGAGCAGACTTTTCTTTTCCCTGTTGACTCAAATCCCAGACAGCTAACTGATTGTTGCAGAGCCAATCTGCAGGCTCAATTACCTCAAGCATTCAGACGTATTCAATGTACACGTACGCATCCATCTGCAAATTAATTCATACCTGTGCACATGGAGTGTTACTCTATTGTCAGTTATGTTATGGATGGATCCTGTGATGCGTTCTGCCTTATGTGGTGATGAACAGCCTGAGTAATTACCATAAGTCATTTTTTTCCACCTAGGCATTTGTCTGTTTCATTATGAATAGGCTCACACAACAGTGCTGTTAATAAACATGAACTACAGATGAGAAGTTGGGTCAAGATAGAGTCACTGGCCTTATTTAAATTTGGGTATCTGGTGTGTTGATTTTATTTTCTTCCCTTAAAGTATTTCCTTGCGAGTGGAGGAATAATACTGTGTGAGTTTTATTCACCATGGCTCCTCTCCTCGTGATTGGCCAGCCAAAGTCTGCCTCCATATCACACACTGATCAGAGGAGCCGCACCATTGTTACAGCTGGCACAATGCACCATTGTTAAGTCTTCTATTGTGTGAAACTTTGAATAGGGGAGGATCGATTCAAATGATAAGGTTTTGGTGAAGGGCTGCACAGCTTGTATCCATTACACTCATGCATGATCATTGTTCCTGAGCATGGAGAATAAGTGAAACTTATTACTCAACATCAATACTTCAATTACAAGTCCCATTAATTGCACAATGTATCCGCAGCATTTTCGTCTTGCAAAGTCATTTCAGTTCTGCTAAAACCCATTGTTGCTGCGGTAATGAAAGGCAATTCACGTAAACGATTTTGTGTAGAATCTGGGTGGCCTCTTTCCTCACTACAGCCAAGTTGCTTTGAGCAGTTTCCAGTAGCATGCCATCCATTATTAGTCACTATTTTTGTCAAATGTCCTACATGAATGCGGTGATGCTCTGTGACTTCGATTACAAAAGGCACCAATACTCTGTAATGCCTCATGCATTTGATGTAGGAGATCAGCTATTCCTGACAGCACACTTCAAAAGGAAAATACTTAAGTGTTAGGGAGCCTTTTTCTCTCCTCTCTGATAAAATGTGCAATACTCCCTGACATTGTTACCTTTAAAGCTTCCACAGATTTCACCGTGACCCAAAAAACCTATTCAAAGTTGCAACTGTATTTTACTTTTCTTTTGTATTTTTTTTTTTACAAGCTGTTTTGCCCAGAACAGGAAAGTGGGTTAAATGAATTTTGCCCCTGGTTCCCCTCTGCTTTCTTTCTTTTCTTTCTTTTTTTTTTTTTTGCTTGCTTCGTCCTTCAGCTCCTTTCATCTGTCCTTTGAGTTCATATCCCTGTAGTCTCAAATCTAGGTTGGACCCATTTTCATACAAGGAACTGGGCGAGAGAGAGATACTCGTGTAATTGCCTAACCATACTGCATCACAAAAGCAGAAGTCTTGTTTAACCAGTGAGGCTGATGTAAGCGTCTTTGAAAGCACTGGGAGATTGGAGAATGAACCTAACAGGAGTACACCACAACAGAAATTTGGGGTAAATGTCACAGAAAAAAGGGCTGTTGATTATTTTTGTTGTTTTGCCTGTTGATGTTCCTTCAGCAGATATGAGGACATGTCTGTGAAGCCATGACATTTTCAGGCCTTTGTTTGTGATCCACGCAGCTCAGGGTTCACTCAGCTTTGACCTTTTAATGCCTGTTACATGGCTGACTCCCCGACAGACGAGTAGAAAACAAGAGAGAATAACAGAGGCATAGGGGTGGTTTGGGAATTGATTGCATGCCTTCTGCCTCTTCGATGACAAACTGCTTCCCCATGAGACCCACAGACAGCATAAACACCAGTTTGCTTGCACACATTTCTAATTTTTATTCCCAAATCACCCCAACAGATCTTATTGCTTTTCAATACGCAATGCACAACTATAATGATGATTACATTTATTCCCAATGACACGCTCCAATTCTGCCACAGGGCTTCTATACAAGCCATTGCAGACAGATCTTTTTCTGTCGACCCATGGCACTAGTAGTCATTAACCTTCTAGTCAGGCAATTTGGGCCAGAGGAGCGTTTTTCTGTGGGTGTCGAGCAGGGTAGATATGAGATGTAGCTGGGAAGGCCAGCCCCCTCTTCGCAAGGTGAAAAAGGCTATTTTCATTGGCCAGGTGATGAATGGGGTGTCTGTGGAGGTGCATCGCCCTTTTGGCGCTCTCTTCCTCGCTCTCATTTGGTCTCCATTAGTATTTTCCTTCATTCTATTACCCCTCTCATTCATTTTCTTTCCTGCTCCATGTCTCGCCACTCTCTGTCACTCTCTACTCCCACTGTCTCAAACACAGAATCTATTGTAATTGACTTTGTCTCTCTTTCTGCCCCCTCTCCCCCTTATTTCCTCCCTGTCTTCCTCTTCACAGTGGATCAGCTGTTGCTGGGTCTGAGCTGAAGGTGACCTGTTGGCTGGGCCAGGGGCTGCAACACAGGACATGGGTCCTGCCTCTCCTCCCCGCTCGTGTCTTGTGTTGCAGCCAGTGGAGCTGCCTGTCTGCCTCTCTGCCAGTCTGTCCGCCCACCGCTGATGGACTGAGGACCCAGAACAGATGGATATCGCCAACCATGGAACTGTCGAACTCTTTACTTTACAGCTAGCCTGTGCCTTATCAGTGTCATTTTAAGTGGAGTTTTTAAAATCCACACATTGTCCTCTCTCACAGTTTAAAGGCAATAAAGTACTGTAGAGAAAAATCTTACTCATGTTGTATCTGTAATGATTACAGTGTGATTCAAGGATTATTCATTATGGAGTATAACGGGGCGTGCTCAGTGTGCTCAATACTTGCTTCAGGTCATGTCTTATCAAGCGTATAGCTGCAGCCCTGAGAGAAGAACTCAGCGGTGACATTTGCACTGTGACATTTAAAATAAAGTTAGCATTATTGAGAATTATTGTATTGAAACTCTAAACACAAGGCGAGCCAAATAGGCTTTTATTGATCCCTGTCTTTCATCAAATGAAGGAGCACTTCTGACTTTCCCAGGGAGCAAACACCATCGAGAAGCAATAGCTCTTGACAAGGTCAACAGTGATGTACCTCTGGGCGAAGCAGAAAGGTGGAGAGGAAGCATGCGTGGACTGTCTGAGCCCCTTTAAATACCTCCTCATCTTCCCCCCTGGTTCCAAACGAACAGCCCAGATGAAGAGGTCGGAGCGTGACAAGAGATAGTCTTTGTCTTCGTTCTCATCTCAATAACAGGAGGAGAGATGAGCGAAGAAGAGGGAGCGGGGAAGAGGTTAGAGATGCAGTGCAAAGCCTCCTGCTACCAGATGTGACCGCTCACCGTGCATTGTCACTCCAGTGTGAGAGATAGTGGTGTGAGTAGAAGTCGTCGTGTGTTTGTGCACATCAGGTGTGCTTGTTTAGTATGTGCGCATCCTTGTAATAATGTAGTGTGTGAGTGTGTGAGTGCGTGCGTGTGCTTTAGAGCAGAGAAAATGAAGCCATTTTCTGACAGGGGTGTCACTTGATTGGAATGTAAATCCAGGTCCGAGTGCGTGCTGTTTTCAATCTCCCCCCACCCAGATTGTTTACCAGAGAGATTGAAAGGAGGCTGTGTGCTGAATGCTGTGTGAGCTGATATTGGCTGACTGTGTTTACCCCGTGTTGGTGCAGATGTCTCAGAAGCAATATTATTTATTTACCAGTATATAGCCCAGTGCCGCGCTGAATATTTTTGTGACATAGCTCCCGGAGTGTTCCATGACCTGATCTTAAGGTAGATTTAAAATGAAATAAATCTGAAATGGCATGTTATGATTGCTGTACATCTTTTTGTGGCATTTGTAAGATTAAGCACGGCCACTTCAGGATAACTTCAATTTAAGTTTTCCTCTTCCACTTGGTTTGGATATTTAAAAATGACACAAAGGATATCTATGGTCTCTTTTTGGTTTAGGAATTAAATTAAAGGAATGGTCTGACATTGTAGAAAATATACTTATTCGCTCTTAGAAGAGACAATTAATACCACTTTCGTGTCTGTATCCCAAATATGTTTGATTATGTCAAGCTAACCTGGTGCTGGCACTGGAGAGTGGTCAGTCCTCTCATCTAATTCTCAAGAAAGTGAATTAGTATATTTCTCAAAATGTCAAAATATTCCATTAATCAAATTATAGTACTGCTTCAGTTGATGCTGTATGTTTCCGCCCTCACTCTGCTGTCCATAAAGACACAAATCATACGTTAAAGCCCATGCTTACAAAAGCCCAAACTTGTACAGCGCCTAATTAGCTAAATGAAACATTTGCATTTTGTACCCAGAGAAATGAGCAGGACAGATCAGTCTGAGATCCAACAGATTGCTGGGTCTTAACAAGGATTTGCTGTGCCGCATATTTTTCCACACCAGTGCACTTTGTGTCTGCAATCAGCAGTTACAGATTGAAGGAGAGAGAGCTATTCCCCTTGCCACTGCAGTTTAACCCCCCACCCCCTTTAACGGCCTAGTTGGTATGGTAATGCTACAGCAACATTATCAAGGAATTTTTTTCAGTTCACAGCAGGGGAGATGAAGAGAGAGACTGTAGACGGGGTCAGGAGTGGGAGGGAGCCAAGAGCAAAGTCCTCTGGTTACAGGTGTCTTGTCACTTTGTGTTATGTTGGATATGTGTGCAGTGTATGACAAGGAAGGGCCCCTGGGCTCAATGTCGCGCCACCAGGTTAAATGGCTGACATTTGTTTGATGATGACATGTGGTGAAATATAGTCAGTGTTGTGCTCTGAATACATAGGATACATAATTAAATTAGAGAGGGAGAAATAGAGTGAGACATATTGCAAATATCACATCTCACATTTCCGGGTTCATCAGCTATTATTTACGTACAGTTATTAATGCTGAAGTGCAGGTATAGCCAATAAGGAATAAACAATAGAATGGTTGGGTTCTCATAATCAATTACAGCATATTAAGTGTAGTCAAAGATAAAGAGTGGACACCGAGGCCTCATAAAGTCAAGCTTGCTCGCGGTGATGACGAATTGCCAGTATAGATCAGGCTCATTTACAAGATGGAGTGTGTAGCAGAATAATCAATTCCTCAGCTGATTCCAGTAGCTGTATATCCATTCACACTCACAAGGTCATAATGCGTTTTGTGTTTTTGTGCCTAATATAAAAGGCGAGATGGCCAATTGGAAAAGAGACTAGGACCAGATGGGTAATAAAAGGTGAGAAAACATACTGAAGAAAGGGCAAAGAGTGTGTGCGAGGAGTCCTCCTCCATTAATTATACCTCTGCCACCACTTTGCAGAAGTGAGGGACCCACAGTATCTGACTCCATCCAAGGACTCTGAGCATTTAGAACAGGCTCAATGTACCAGCACTCTCAGAGGAGATGGCAGAGGAAGTGGCTCTTTTTGCGCAACATAGCAATAAGAGCTTCTAAAGAGAGACCGGAAAGGTGAGATAGAGTGGAAGAGGGGGAGGAGAAAGCTAAGTATTAAAGTGGGCTAGCCGGAGATGGTAGGAGAGGGACAAAGAGATTGGCAGCTGGGAGAGATAAAGAAAGATGAGCAGAAAGGGGGAAGTAAAGGGAGGGAAAGAGAATGGCAAAACAGAGATAGAGAGCAGTGAGGAGGGAAAGGCAGCAGGCTTAGATAAGCAGTGAAAGGGACGAAGCTAGAGAGGCAGGGGATAGCGAGTAGGGGGGAGTGGAGAATGGAGTGACTGGGGATGATTTATTAAAACTGAGCAAGGCGGCACTTCAGAGACAGCTGCCACTTTTCACAGTGTTTCAGACAGGGCAAGTGACAGTGACACATCAGTCAATAGATGCAAAAACTCTGCCCAAGCAAAAAAGTTTGAACAATGTTTGATAATGTGGGGGTGAAGGTCACTGAGGTCATAGATAACCAGAAAACACCAAGACGTTCAAATATTCTTAAAATATCCCAGTGGTGTTTCACTAGTTAGTGCAGGGCCATTTCTGTTCTTTGTTCTCCCGGCGTTCGTGTAGTTCTTCGAGGCAAGTCTGTTTACCGCAGCAGAGCAAACACAGACAATAAACCCCACTGCACGTAAGGATACACTCCCAGTCACTCTGAAATGGAATAAGCAGTTTTGGAGGAGGAATGAATAAGAGACACTTTCTCCCACTGCAGCATCAGCACACAAAACAACAGTTACCGGCATTAAAATGTATTCCTTCTTCAGTGGACTAGTATAGATTTTACCTGACTACGAGGGACAGACTAAATAAAAACATAATGGAAAGAGACTCAGTAGTGTGGCTTTGAAAGCACTCCGCATTCTTTGATGTGAGCTTTAAAAGCAATATGAGATGACTTGCAGAGAATGCAGATAATCACCTAGTTTCATGTGCTTTAATATGCCCAGAGGAACAATCATGGAAATTGTCGCAGGCGAGTTAACAAATGCTAATTGGCACGCAACCTTACACCTTCATCCACCAGTGTAATGGGGATCTAGTTTTTGTTCAGTTTAAAAGTCCTTTCTCATTATCTCAAGTATTTAAACACATTTAATCTCATGTTATGTCTGTATGCCCATGTGTGGTGGCATGTGCGTGTCTACATGTGTTGGGGGAATGCCCTTGAAAGGTTCATTGAGTTGATGGAGATATGTGGATCACAGATTTCCTGTAAACCTTCTGAGCTGTGTCGCAGGAACAGGCAGTCAGACATTTTGTGATGCCCCTGGAAGCACTTGTAAGCTGTTGGAGTGTGACTCTGATAATGCAAACGTCAACATATGCTAAGCCTCACCGGGCCGATGGCCTGTAGTTTGGGGGAATTTGCTTGTGCTTTTAATGAAATCCCATATTTCATCACTGCTTTGACACCTGAGGTGAAATCGATTCCACGCTCTCTTTAGTTATGGGGGACGGATTAAAAATCACACACAAAACTTGCAGGGGATGTCTATTTGCTGAGCATATAAATAGACTTGAACTTCATTTCCTAAGCAGAAGCAATTTATGCAAAGTAAATCTGAGCTTATCTATCGGATGTTTTATTCACAGCAGAATGGCATCCACTGATGGGAGGAAGCTTGATCAGAGGAAAATGCTCTTTCTCATCTGCTCATCTCCTGTGTTGGATGAGATGACCACTGTCTCTCTCCATGTTAGCTCCCATGAGTACCACCGTTCCAGCTCAATGGCCCTCTGCTCTGTGTATGTGTGTCAGAAGTGCATGTATCAGGCAGACAGATAAAGAGACAGACAGGAAAGGGAAAGGCTCTAAGTCAAGTAACATCAACATTTCTACAAGTCAGATGGAGAGGGGGAAAAAAAGCTAAACTCATAAAAAAAAACAGACAAATGTAAATTTCTCAGAGGCAGGCAGGGAGAGTCATGAAACAGAAGCAAAGGTTAGGATCGAAATCTGGAAAGTGTGTGTCTTAGAGAGAACAGGCAAAAGCAATTAAAACCTAGAAAAGAAAGCAGAGGTGAAGAAACTAAAGAGAACAAAAAAGAATCTGGTGGCTTAAATGAGTTAGTGCTTTCTGGAGATGAAGTGTAAAAAAACAGACCAGAAGTTCCTGAGGTAGCAAATGTGAGAGGCAGAGGGAGGGAGACCGGACAGAGGGGGAGAAACAGAGGACGGGGAGAGTGATACGAGCTTCAAAAGATGGGAAATGAATCTCCAGTTGACAGCAGATAGGGGTCAGATATGATAAGTGTTCCCCTCTCTATCCTCAGTGGGAGTATAGTCCAGTGTTGAGTTATCATCTGCCAGTCCCCTGCTCAGGTCCAGAGACACAAGGTGACCTTCTGTGAATCGGCCCGTCTGTGGTGCGGACCGCTGACAGTGACAGGTGTTCACTTTCAGCTCCCAGCTCCCACCGGCACACTGTCATTATGGTTTATTCATTCATTCTGAATTCACACAGAACTTTAAAGGGTAAAGAGCCACCCCGCAGGGCAGACATGAATCAGGCATTCTTGCACATACAGTAATCCTTGCTTGGCTGTAAAAAAGGCTGCAGTGTACATTCAACAAGGGAAATCACACCAGATGTGACAGGGAACACGTAAATGTTGACACCCTGTCAGATTTACTTAGAAATGATGTGAGGCTAATTATGAAGGTGTTCCTTAAAGGGCCAAAGCTTTGACAGACAAAAGACTGAAGTGATGAATGGCTACATTTCCTGACTTCCTGGGATAATGTGTTTTCAATAGAGCCTGCTTTTCCAATAAAAGTGGTAACGATAGTAATATATCAGTGAAATGCGAATTTAATGTGCTCAGGTCCCAAAAGATCTAGAGGGCAAATGTAAGGTTTTTGTTTCTTTTAATTTACTATCAAGGCACAATTTCCCATACCATTATCAACACCATTTTTTCTGTTGATTGAAAAGATTCACCTCAGAGTACGTCCACCGGTGCAAAAAGAGAGAAAAGATTCGATCTCATCCAGATGGAAATAAAGCAGACACATTTTTAGAAAGAGTGGTCGTAAAAGATATTTTCAGGAAGTTTTCAAACCTGAACGTGATAAGAAGCTGCAGCGTGATGGCAGTCACAACCGAAGCGGAAAGGAAGATATTACAAATCCTCAGTCATGCACCAGCACTCACCAGTAGCTCATGTGGGAGCAGGACTTTGGTGCTGAAGCTACTGATGGTGTGCATTATTTGCCGGTGGTGGGGTGTGGATGTTTTTATGAGGCTGGCGGCAATGAAAGCACCAGTGTGAGGACTGGCTCTGAACAATTGTATTGTCCCAGAGCTTTTGATTAATACGAAGGGTGGCTGAGGAACAATTCCAGCAGTGTTATCGGGAGCAAACAGAGGGAGACAAGGGGCCCTCAAGCTCAGCAGGGGCCCCATCAGTGGGTCCCCGTGCCACCTGACTGTGATTCACACAGCTGGAGTGATAGTGTCTGATGTTGGTTTTGTTTCTGTTTACCTACACGTGTGCCTGCGTGTATTCCTGCAGGCGTGTGTGCTTGTGCTCACAGCTGGGATGGAGGGAATTGTGTTTCTGTGTTTACCCCATGATTGAAAATCTCTCTTCCACTGCACTTAACTGCTGATTGGTTTGACCTTGCCAACAGAATCCATTTGTTTTGCCAACCACCTCTGAAAAACAACCTCCACCATGCTCCATTTCACAGCTAAACCTATTCATGATGTAAATATTTTGAGCTGAAATAAATACCATCAGATAAGGCCAGGTGCTTATTTGCCTGATGTGGGAGTTCCTATGAGGACAAAGCAACAGCCAGTACCATCACCATTTAAAGTCTAGACATGCACTTTTATCTTTGTCAGCTGTGCAGTAATTCCCTATGATGACTTCTTATCTTGTTTCTAATTACAAATATTGCAGTTTTGCTAAAAATGAGGCTGATACGTATATGAACAGCTTGCTGTTCAGTCTACCAGTCCTTCAGTGTTTGTTACCCAAATGATGTCCTAAAAGAAAAAGAGTCAGAGAAAAGATTCTTTATTGCAAACCCCCACCATGGAAGAAACCATCAGCAGCTGTCACACACTCATTTAAGAAGGAGCCAATTACAGTAATTTGACAGTCATTTCTGAACAGATCCCGTTTCAAAGGAGCAGACCTGGCTTCCCGCCTGGCACTCAGAACTTTGTGCCTGCTCTGGCGAAGCGGCTTCGTTTGCATGCCACCCTCCTCTCCTCAGTTTTCTCTCTCATTCTTTTCTGCCCCCCACCCCTTTTTTCATTGCCCTCTCTCAGTCTCCTTCTCGCCATCCCATCCCCTCCGATTGTGAATCAGAAGTGAAACAAACAAGTTAGATGCTCACTAGACTGAATGTGATGCGTTGCCTGGACGACGGAGGGACAAGCCTGGGGAGTCTGGTGCTGGATGAGAGATTGGAGAAAAGTGAGGAGGTGGTGTATGTGTGTGTGTGTGTGTGTGTGCGTGTGCGTGTGTGTGTGTGTGTCTCTTAGACACTCCCATTGGGCCCCCTGGCTGGCGAGGACTGACTGCTGAGTGGGCTGATTGGCACATAGACAACACTCCCCCTATCCTCTCCCTTCTCTCTCCCTCTCACTCTGTCTCCCCCCCTCTCTCCCTCTCCTGCTCATCTCCCCTCTCGTCTTTCTCCTCCCTCTCTCTGCAATGCTGATGATACGTTCTGCTCTGGGTCTACTTCAGCTGCATAAACAAGTGGATGGTGCTCTGTCCTGCAACCTTGGTATGGCCATCAAACGTAGACACCACAGCAAAAAGACAAGCGCACACACACACACACACACACACACACACACACACACACACACACAGTCATCCACTTAAGGGAATACTACACACAATTCAGTGTTTACTGTGGAGACAATGCCCCTCTCTGTCTATGAAGGAAACACATATATAAGAATAAATAAATCAATATTGTTATTTTTCCTCGACAGTAATAACTATGTTTTTTTAGCTAGGCTCATACACACACAGCCTAACAGTACCTGTGTATGTGACTATGTGCGTATACCAGGTTAGTTGTGGAAATTGAGTCTCCTGGTGTGTGAGAGAAGAACTAGTGGTAGTCACGTTACTTTAGTCGGCCATAAAGTGTGTAGATAAGCTCAGGCTGCAGAATAATAGTTATAGGGATGGGAATTGATAAGATTTTACTGAAACCAATGCCATTATTGAATAATTGATTCTGTTTATCAGTCTGATTCTTTATCCTTTTCCATATTGATTGGTGATCAATTTTCAGTGTGGAAAAAATTAGGTCTACACACATTTTAAGCATCTGTTTTATTATGTCTGAGTTTGAACAGTGTCTGTCATCTACAATGGATTAAATGAGAGAATATCTGTACACTGTATTTGTTTTCATTTAGATTTTCTTAGTCAGTATTGTCATTATAACATAAGATATTTAACCTTGGTAATTGACATGCTGCTCGGTTGGGAAGTAGTGGCACTGATGTTTCAACACATTGCTGGTGTTTCCACCATTAGCCTTTTCTGCTCACCGCCTGGTCATTTTTCCAGCATCTGCCGCCAAAATAACACACAGGAGCTTTACGTTCTTCTTCAAAAGATGCAGCCTTTATTTTTAACTGCCAAACTTTGCGGCTGGTGCGCGTGTATTCACCGTAAGGGGCACGGTCACTCTTCCCTCACTCCACCACTCACTCACCATCTGCCCTACTGACATCCTTTGTCAAAAAGATAATTTTACAACTAACTAACACAGTTATCATCTCTATTCATGAAACAAAACCACGCTTTGGACTATTTCTTCCTCTCCATGATGATTCCTTCAGCGTAGATGTAAGACTTTGATGTCACTGCGTTGTAATACAACTGCTGGCATCATAAAAGGAACTGATAGGCTCTGAGGCGTATGATTCTGATGAATCTGACAATTTGGAACCGGTTCTCAAATGGGACCGGTTCTCGATTCCCATATGGCACTGAATTATTATGTGCATTGTTACTATCATTATTAGTAATAAGTCACAATGATCATGCATTTGTTATGATATCAACAGAACTTCTCTTACTGGTGAGATTTATGATGTTGATTCCCTCTGGTCACACTTATCTTGCTGTCTGGCTCCATTCCCATCTCAATCGCTAACTTTAGCTAACAGCACTAGCACTGATGATTGAACATGATTCCTGCAACACCCATGAAGTAGTTGCAACCAGTGGCTTTCTACAAGTTGTCATTCCTGACCTGACAGGCGCTTGTTAATGGCGTGCAGTTTTACACAGTAGCCGAGCAGCGTACTAAAATGCAGGTTGTTGAAAATACTGCAATGGCCCACGGATGATTACTGCACTGCATGCATTTCATGTCAAGCTCAGGAGCCGCACAAAGTGTTTCTGAAGGCCGCCATTGAATCACTGGGCTAAATTGAATCCATTCATCATTAATTTTGTAGTTCACACCTGTGTTTTCCAACTGTGGCACTTCAAAATGTCTGCAATGAGACAGGCCAATTACAAACACTGCCACAAAAGATAAGTTGCTCAATAGCAGCATTTGTCAGCCACACAAGATTTCTTAAAGTGCACTTTGATGTCGTGAGACAACTAATAGCACTCCAACAAGACCAGCAATAGCAACGAAGAACAGTGATCCCAAGTTGAAACTTACCAACGGGTGTGCGACAGATATATACCGCAACTGAAATGACTGACTTGCAAACATCTCATGACTCAACTTTACAGCAGTACAATAGTGATTTAATTACTACAATTTTTTAGTGTGTGTTGATATTATTTGTGTACTCCCTTTACATTAGCTCTTGCACATCAATCACACCCTCAAAGCCATTTGCTCAGTGATCTTTATAGCTAGAATAAAAACAAATATGCTCTGAAAACATATGTTGTCAGTCTGCTTCCTACTATGAGCGATGAGGTACTGGATGAGTACAAAATGTTTTTCCGAACACACACACAGAGACCTAAGCAGCAGCAGTCTCTGGCACAAAATCAAAATAGGGGTGTGTGCCGACTGTCTTATCTTTGACCCTTCAACACACTGTAAATGCTGTGCACAACTCTCCGCACAAGGTGAAAAGTGTCAGACTGACAACGCAATCTGAGCCGAATGGATAGATAAAAAAAAAATTTTTTTTTACATTGTTGCTTATCTATCAAGTCCTTTTGGCCATACAGATCAAAGGTGCTTTTTTCTTCATGTCATGCTTCCAATACACACTACAGACTCATCCACCTCTCTGAGGAATAAAATGTAAAATACCGTATTAACCAGCACCAACTGTGAGTATAATCATGCATCTTGATATTCTCACCCATCAGTTTAGGAACACACGGTTCAACAAGTGAGATTTGACTGTCTGTAGGTCATTCATCCATCTCGTGACCAAGGTCATAAAAGAGGCCGAACCTTCACTATCAGAATCACTAATTGATAACCATATTCACTCTTTATGGCTGAAGGTCATTGTGTCTTCTGCTCTATGGGGAGCTAATAAGCTAAGGGAGAGTGTGGGCCAGAATCCATCTCCATTAAATTAAAGGAGACTGGCCGCACAATGTGACCTCTATTCACTATGATTTATTGCATGAACAGTGTAAATGAACATCAAGCGCAAAGGACACACAGCTAATGAAATCATTGGCCCAATAGTTAAGCCAGTTGAGATGTGAATGGAGCTGTAATTGAACAGAGTTGTAGAGAAGCAAAAGGCTCAGACACACATTCCTTACGTCACCGTTGTCCAGGTCTGGCAGTTTATTAGTCCTTTGACAAACTCAGCATGCATGCCAGCCCTTTGCTTCTAATTTTAGAGTTGAAATGACTCAAATAAACTGGCGTTCATTCGTGGGAAACTGAAACCAGGATCTCACAAAGCGATGCAGTGATGCAAAATTTCCAGCTCAAGATACGAGCCCCAAATATATTAATAGACCCTGATCTATTGTCTGCTAAAAGGGAGGGGTAGATGTTTCCCTTAACTTTAGTATTTTATCATCTTATACTGCAGGAGAGTGGAGAGGAAGACAGCGTAGGGGTAACTCAGGACAGTGGGGAGGTCACAAATGTGTTGGGTCAGTTCATGTCTAAATTAGATCCATAGAGAGTTGACCACCGAGCTATTTGAGGGCAGCAACACTATGTATTTGTTCAGTTCTGCAACCAGCTTGGCTTGGATTATTATCCCCATTAAAGTGGTAAGGTATTACTGCAAGGCTGGGTGAAGGGTAATTAAATGGGATGTATTTCATGCAGTCACTAGATGGAGCTCTTTACTTGAACTGTTGTTTTTTCTGATTTTACTTGCCTATGGGCACCAGGTCAAATACTGATTGATGCTGTTCTTCAAATCCGCTTGATTCAACTTATTCAAATCCATCAAATGAAAGAGATCTCAATCATAAGCTCTGCAGCTGCTGAGCTGAGTCCAACTGCAGATTATCGCAAAGGGCAGTGACAGGCTTAGTTGGCCACTGACCAACAAATCAAGAGCCTCTACAGACCTATTCAAAAAGGGACAAAACACTGGAATTGCTCTGGATTTCAATAAAACATTTAAAGAAATAGGTGACTTTTGTTTAAAATTAGACCAGCTTAGTAGGGCAAAGGTGCAGTTGGGTTGAGCTTTAGCCTTCATATAAATCATAAGGAGAAAAACTGTTGCTTTTACCAAATATGCTGTTCCCTCACAATGGAACAAGTAAAACAACACTTGATTCTAAATTGATCAAATGGGTTTTGCCACTAATTTAGGAATATAAAACAGGGCATGTTGCATTTGTAAAATAATCAATAGTTTGAATGGGGGAAAGGTTGAAACGCAAGACCTGTACAAGAGCCCCCCTTGTAGCTGTGAAAGCCCCAGATCCCTATCACGGAAATGGAACCCCTTTCAGTTCCGGATGGAGGCACATCAGCCTCAAAGAGAGAGGTGTCAATTGGTTTCAACCGGGGAGAAGGAAAGGAGAGGGAAAGAGAGCGAGGAATAAAAGACATTGGCAAGTTACCAAGTGGTGCAGGTGTCTGCCTAACAACAGGCTGCACTAGCGTAATGCAAACTCTAGGCAAGTGAGGTCCAGCCTGAGCAGGACCTAGAGACTATGGGAAAACAAACCAAGCCTATAATGGCAAATACACAGAAGGAAGGGCTTTTTGTGCTTGCGTGTGTGCGTGCGTGAGTGTGTGTGTGTGTGTGTGTGTGTGTGTGTGGCCCATTGTCCATTCATGCAGTGGACGAATAGATCCTTTCAGCATTCTTCCAAACATCGAGACAGGATTTAAGATGCTTTGCGAGTTTAAATGTTGTCAAATCAGTCCCAGGCTCGAGTAAAGCTACGTGACAAGACCAACCTCCCTAAATAACACATTCTCTAAGATGAAAAATCTGAAACTCATCCAAACGTGCCTCATCTAAAAAAAAACAAATCTGTAGCCTTAAAAAAGTAAACAAATGCCTCATATTTAATTTGCCTGATGTATCACATAAATCAGTCTATTGAGTAAACTTGATTTCTTGTTGCTGATGATTATTACTGATGAAAGTAATCCATGTTGGGTAGAAATCAATTAAGCACAATAAAAGGTGCATCTGCTTATGAGTTGCAATTTAGGCTTATATGAAATATATGGACAAACACATTTTTAAAAGTCCATTTATATTGGGTTTTTATTGCACACGTGCATTATGCATTATGTTTGTTATAGTGACAGTTCAGCAGTCTGTGGGGAGCTCAAACAGTGTCACCCTTTACAGACAGTATACAGACTACAGGCTCATGTTGTCAGTTCATATATATGCTACAGATTAGGCACTATATTTAAATAGCTCTACAATTTAATACGTGAACAGATCTTATAATTTATAGAAACGTCTGTCAGTAACAGAATGAACTTTAACTAGCAGTGCCACCGAGGTGTGACACACAGACGAGAGCATCTGTTTCCATGTGACTGACATGTCATGCAGATATCCTGAGTAGTTCTGAATTATTGCAGCTCTTGTTCCCTTAAAACTAATCCAAAAGTAACATCTGGAAGTTTTCAGGCTTTGCTGCTACACTTTTAAGGTAAAGTTTACCCTCGCCGAGCACGCAGTGATCGCACAAGTCATGAAAGCTGTTAAAAATCTTTGGAGGAGCGATTACAGCCTGAGGCAAATCGCAGCGGAGGTAAATGACAGCTAACAGTGGTTAGCATGGAGTGCTGCGTCAAGCTAACTGGAAACGATGCTACCAACACCGGAAGTACGGTACAATAAAGTTTTTTTTGTATGGGGGAGTTAATAGGAAGAAATAGTAAGGGGAGGAAATAAGGTATATATAAACGGTACGCTATATGTGCGCAAATGGTATTTCATTTGTAGCCTGGCTGAATTCATCTTTCTGTGTATGTGTGTAGTTTGTTCAGAAATGTTGCATTTTTACATCATATGCAAAAGGGAAATAAAGGCTTAAAATTTAAAACGCAAACCTAATTCAATTATACATGAAGCATTTCATTTGTACTTGCTCGTGTTGTGTCCATAGACATCAGAAGCTAAGCGATTCCCCTCGTGCTTTTATTCTGAAAGGTCCAACCGGAAGCTGTGTTGTTGCTGTGGCCGCCTTGTTACAGGTCAGAAGCCCAACGTGGAGGAGAGGATGTGGGTTTGCTGACATCTGCAAGCCAGAGGTTTCACTGGGAGACGACCGCGGTCAGGCTGACAAACAACGGCCATAGCAACCTCGAAGAAACTCCGCGACATGTAACTTGTAGTGAAGGTAAAACTCTCACAAGCTAACCTCGCACTTCCTTGACAGAAATGTTCTTTTCCTAAGTGTCACGGACGGTGTGTCCAAAGTAGCCTACAGCTCAGTGTTGGCGTTGTTGGTAACTTCATTTGCATTGCTGACTCCCTTTCTTGTCACACAGCGATGGTTTGACAGCGAAGCTAACGCAGACTTTAAAAAAAGTGAACAATAGGCGATTATTTAGCAACTCAACATCCGGCTGTCGTCAGACGTCTTTATGGAAAGTTGAGGTTTGTCATTATTATTCCTGAGTCACTCCTGCTGCCTGAAATCTGCATATTTAACGCGTCGTTCATTGAGAGATCAGCTCAAGCTCTCGCCTCCTGCCCTCTCTGTAAATGATAATCCTAACATGACAGACCTTTTAGGAGACCTGCTGTTGAACTGTGATCTGTGTGTTTTGACTGCAGGTACACTCGTGACAGGGATTCACCACTTGTCTCCTCTTTCCCTCTTAAGAAACCTCTTTCCTCACGATCACAAGCGCAAAGAGAATTTCCTGATGATCAGCAGACAGGCCGTAAGAGAACCACAGTCTGACATTTCACTCAGTGTACATATGGGGGACATTGAGTTTTACTTTTGCTGTCAAGTGGAGCACTTTTTTTTTAAATTGATTTTGGCATCCTGTGTGCTCGAGTGAAGCCAGGGGAAGCAGCATTTGTCCAAGCTCTCTGTTTTTACAGCAGAGTTCAAGTCTTGTTTGGGTTTACTTGCGGTGAAAACAAAAAAAAAAAAAAATCACTATCCAGCTTTTAAATTAAGCGTGTAGCCATTCATCACAGCTTCGCTCCCTTTAAAGCACTTGCTGTCAGTATTGTATACACAGAGCGTAATCAGCAAAGAGATGTTTGTGTTGTTAAGAGGAGTTGCTGATCCTGTCTTATGGGTCTTTTACAAACTGCAAAAAGGAACAACCGGATTTCGATTGCTGTTTGTGTAACCTGTTCCACTGGTGCTTGTTGGATACTACACATGCTACAGCTATTTGTCTTTCTCTCTTGACTGGCTGATGAGTAAATGAGCCATGTGCTGTTACAGTACTGTTCATTCCAGACTAACCATGGAGAGCAATGAGGTCTGTCTCAGGTGCCACATAGTTAACCTCATCGCTGACATCTGAGAATCAAGTGACTGACTCCAACATCAGCTCCAACTTGTTTCTTCTGTATAACTGAAACATAAATTACTGGCTCATCTTTTCCATTGCGCTCTATTTTTGAAGCCTTGTTAGCGTGACAGGGTGAAACAAACATGCGCCACAGATTGCAGCCAAGGAAGCGAATGCAAGTCTTATCCCTCGCCTGCTTTTTTTTTTTTTTTTTTTTTGGTTTCGTTCCCTATTAAAAAAGTGGGGCAGGATTTAAGCTGCATCTTAGGCCTCTGTCCCCTCCTGCTCGTTCCAAACAGCTTCCCAGTAAGGCTATCAGATTCAGAGAGAGTGGAAGGTGTGATGGACAGCTAATAAAAGAGGGTTTTGTCTGCAGGCGTCTCCATTTTGTAACCTCAGGACTCCCGAGTCCTCTGGCCGAGGCCCAGGCTGGAGTGAAAGGGCTGTGCTGCTGCCGTGAAGGACTTGCAGTGGAAATTGAGTTTCCTTTGACTCTATACCATACATGTATAGATTTCCACACAGCACTGTGCACATGCGCTTGACGCTTTTATTTGACAACACTTATTGTAGCTACATAAAGTCAAATTGCTCCCAGAATTGACCATTTGTGGCGGACGTATAAATAACTGTCATGGTGCTCTGGTGTGAGGAAGTAAAGCACTGTTGGTGTGTGTATTTGTGTGTGTGCACATCGGTATTGCTGATAAGCCTGTCTGGCACTGACAGGCAGTACTGTAAATGGCACCCTCCTCTAATATTAATGCAACACAATTATGTGATTACATTCAGTTCAGTGTCAACATAGCTAAGTGGTCTGTTTTCACCACAGCCCTTTTTCAAATCCTGGCGTACTAAGCTGATCTGTGAGACTTGAATGTCTAAATTGCTGTCTTTGTGTGTCTACAAATCCAAGATAATCCTATTTTTAAATCATAGTGCAAATATTCCACCCAGATTTTTTGGCAACTACTCTTTTTTTGGTTCAGTGGAAGAGAATGGAAAAAAAAAACAGGAGCCATTTCAAAGCTAGATTCTTAATCTACATCCAAACAAAAGACTAGCTTTGACCTGGCTGTTTGATTACTGTCACTCTGGTTTTTAATTATGTGGCGTCTTTGATGTAAAGATAGTGTGCAAGAGCTTTTCATGCTGTAGAACAGGTTGTGTGTGCTTTAGCTGTGATGCGGGGTGACTAAAAATGCACCACCGTAATGAAGTTCTTCAGGTCAACACGTCTCTCACTGGAGTGTATCACAGACTCAATTTATTCAGCACATTACTGTACCGTAAGCCATAATTTAGCCTCATCCATCCTTGCAGTTTGCCTTTAATGAGCAGCCCTGAGCATGCGATTATACTTATGATGCTGGTGTTGATTACTGCTGGTCTGCTCCATTGGAGCTGTGTTCTCTAGGCACTTGAGAATTCAGGGGCAAACAGTATCTTTATTTGGCATAAGTGTTTTGGTGAATAACCTCACTTGATTGTGAATGGGTTTGTAACTTGATTAAACCTCAGTTTAATAGGGAGAGCTTTGATTCAGTGGTTAAATCTTGTATATCTCCTCCCAGCAGTGATAGTTACTTGGTAGCATTTTTTCGCAATACCATGCCCACTCTTTTCCATCCCTCTCCATTTTATCTCTCCATTTCTGTCATTTTCTCTAAAAAAATCTAATGATCATGTGTGTTTTTTTTAAACTTTCGTCCTGTGTTTTTCTGTTCTCCAGAGGCTTGTGTCCTGTAGGGCACCCCAAAGCTCAGCCAGTCACCGTGCCTCCCTGGGGCTTCCTGCCATGAGGGGGCGTTTCTCTCGAAAACTGGGCGTGCTGGCCAAAGCCGGCTTCCTGCTGTGGCTGCTGTGGCTGGGCTACCTTCTGTTAGCGCGTTCCTCATTCCCTTCTCCTTCCTCTGTAGAGGAGGAAGACGAGGGCCACAGACTTCTGGCGAGGCAGCTCTCCGTAGACGAGAGCGGGGCGCATGAACAGCTGGCTAGGCCCCTTTACGTTAAGTCACCAGCGGACAACAATGCACATGGGGAGTGGGGGCGGGCCACACACCTCAATCTCAACCCTGAGGAAAAGAAACTGGAGCAGGAAAGTGTGGAGCGCTACGCCATCAATATCTATGTCAGTGATAAGATTTCCCTCCATCGCCACATCCAGGACCACAGGATGAATGAGTGAGTTGAATCCTAAACAGGAATGACCCATTAGTCTGAAAGTGACCAATGGAATTTAATGGCCTCAGTTGACAAAAAATGTTGTCTAGCAAATCACTTGTTTGTTTTTTTTTTTATTGGTTGCTATTTCCTTTGAGGTCCCAGCCAAAGCACACATGTATCTCTGGCCTGGAAAGCTGCATGGAGCTGATAGCTGTGCTACAACTGTGTCAGGGATAGATGACTCAATAGAGATTAAGTTGAGCTCTTTACTGCCATCAGTTTTTCACTGACAGTTTGAAACAAGGATGATGTCTCTCATGATGCATTGCAGAGCTTATTGATGCTGTTGTAAGCAGCTCTCTGCCTGAATGGATTTATCCCATCCAGAGTTGTTGTCCACAGCTATTCTCAGCTCAGCCCTGTGATAAAGCACAGAATATAATGTCTTTTATTAGTAGTTTCTCCTTCCGCCTTTGCCTTACCCCTCACTGGATCTCACGCTAATAAAACCCAGATGTGGTATCCATCAGTGTGGTGAGAGGCATCATTTGGGTAAGTGTTTGTTTTTGATGCCCTGCAGTGTCCCAGTTAAGCATAGATCCTCTTTAGCAGTAGATTCATGATTACGCCTATGGATACATTTGCTAAATTGCTGGCATTAAACATGTCATGCTAAATCCTCCAAATTGGACTTCTAAACTACAGACAGAAAAATTAATCTCAGAGGTTGCACCGCTGAAACTGGAATAAACCATTTTACCAAGCGAGGTGCCTGCATAACCAAAGGAAGAGTGATAAGATGCTTTGATCTTCTCTCCGGGCTGCCAGGAAAGTGAAACCCTGTGCTTTTGCAAGGACAACGTTCAAACAAGAGAAATCATTATCAGTTTTCCAGCGTAATAGCATTCTGTGGTCGCATTTTGTGGAAAGTTTGTGTCACTTTTATGACATGAGGGGCTTTGTGCTGGCAGAGTGACATTTTTTGACAAGTGCACAATCCTTTTCTTTTGCCAGAAACTTTTGGCGTTCTGATGACTGGTTGTGCACCTGGCATAAGTGTTAATGAGTTAGCAGGGAACTCCCGTGCCTCTCTATTCACCTGCTCACGCCATGATTCAAGAGTCAGTCGTGCTACTTGTTTTTTGGATGATATGGCTCAGCGCCTTTGCTGTAATAGTTTGAGAAATACATTTATACACATATAGCTGAGGTGTGAATGACGGTTATCCTGTTGTCAAACTGTCCCAAGTGTGCTACCATGTATATTTGGCTTTATGCCTAGCAAGAAGGGAAGCCAATGTGTTATGTGCTCTCAAGGTAAGGTGGTGATATGCGTGTTGCAGATCTGTAGCTACTCCATAGTTGCATCAGTTTCCTCCTCGGAGCTGTGCACATGTTGCTTTTGAAGGAAGGAAAAACAGCTCATTTGATAGTTGTGGGTTGAACCTCTGGCTGCAAAATTACAAGTGAGTCAGCATGTGCCAATGGTTACACTTTCTAAGTGCTGAACGCCACTGATCTATAAAAATAGAGCTCACAGAAAAAACTTTGGCCGTTTCTCTTTCTCATGTTTCTCTCTCTCTCTCTCTCTCTCCACTCATTCTTTTGCTGTCATTCTCTCCAGGTTTTACTTTCCAGTTTTTCACTTTCATTTTTATCCAGTGTTGCCCCTGTCCCCTCTCTGTGTTCCGAGCTCTTCGTCTCTGTTTGTTCAAGTTTCTGTGGTCTCTCCCAGAGCACTGCTGTGGTATGTTGCTCACTGGTGTGATACCCTCCCCGCCCCCATCCATATTTTTGCGGCTCTTTATTGTTTCAATGACTGCCATCTGGATTAAGACCAGACATCTCCTCCTGCCACAATAGCTGCTGAAGCCCCTCTGGCCATATAACAAAAAAGAGAATTTCTTGCTTGTATGACTTCATTTCGGATGCTGTTGCTTTTTAATAAATATGTCCTGTACATGTGTACTGTTGCTTATGTCAACTCTCTCTGTCTCCCCCACCTCCTCCCCCCCACCCCGCCCGCATGCACGCACAAACATACCTCAGATGCCGAAGTAAGAAGTTTAACTACCGACGTTTACCAACCACTTCTGTGATCATAGCCTTCTACAACGAGGCCTGGTCCACCCTGCTGAGGACTATTCACAGTGTCCTGGAGACCACACCTGCCATCCTGTTGAAAGAGATCATCCTCATTGACGACTACAGCGACCGAGGTCTGACCCTCTACATTAATGAATATACCAATGTCTTGTTTTTTTTCTCTGTAAAAATAAAACGGACCGAAAGAAAAGTCTTTCTAGCTCAAACACAAAGAGGGGCTGACAGTCTTGGCCTAGTTTAGTAAAGCGGGCAAACAAAACCTCAGTTATGCTTTGATTTTTTTTTTTTTTTCCACATTGACAGCATACAAGGGAACGAATCAAGCAGAACTCTGCTATTTATAGAAAAAAGATGCTATCTGTGGAGCAGTGAGCAGATAATACCTTTGGATGTGTTCCAAAAGCAACTAGAAACATCCTCAGAAACCATTCAGGATGTATTCTTCTAATAATGGAATAAGGTGTGGAATAAGAGGTTGGTTTTGTTTCTGGTTATTTTTAAAAGGTTAATTGTTGAAATGCAGGGATTTTTGATAAAACTGCTACAATCCTTATTAGAAATGAGCAAATTCTTGGAAAAGTAATCGCTTATTCCATGTTGTCTGTCTCTAGCTCTCTCATCCTCAGTGTGTGTGTCTGTGTGAATATAAGGTTTTGTTTTGACAGCATAATCTTATTTCCAGGGCATTTTGTATTCAGTTGATTCGCAAGAATGCAAAACAAGGGGTATTGCATAACCTTTTTGAGTCTTGAACATAGCTGCACAGTGTCAGCATCAATGTAACTCAGGTTTGAGGTTAAGTATGAGAGTTCGCCCTTGATCTAGATAGTAGCACATGTGATAAAACGGTCTCAGCTCAAAGGTTCGCTTACTTGCTTTTCTGTCCTTTCAGCCACATCTTGCGGTCTCCATCCACAAAATGTAATGTGAACTGATTTTTGTGGACTCGCGCTAACTCTGTGAACGATACCGCTTCATGTCAGAAACTGGATATAGGACATGCTGGATGTCTGTCTGTCTTAATGGAATTGGTATTCGGTCCCGGCTTGTCTAGTCTGTGTGTATCGGAGACATTACACCATAATGATTACTTCAGTGTGCACTGAGCTGCCATGACATCATTTCCTCTCCTCTGACCACCCTGACCAAATGGAATGCTAGACATGCCACTCCCCAACCAGAACGGTTACTGCAGACAGACAGCGACTGGAGGACTGACAGCTTTCTCTCATGTTTCCAGCTGGGTTGAACAGGGTCCATCTAACATACCGAGCCTTGTATTGACCTCACTTGTCCTTAGACCATGAGAGGTGGCAGAATGCCACTCATCTGATATTAAAGTTTACTACATAGTAATTCATTCATCACCAAATGGTTCAATGTAATGTATGTGGTGAAATCATTATTTATTGTTGAATATTTATTGATATTTAATTCTACAGTATTGGACTTACATTCATTAGGTGGCAGGAAATAACTCCAAATGAATGCCAATTTTGCTTTGTGTCAGCTGGATTTGAAAGCAGACAAATAATGCTTACACATTTGTCACTGATTTGGCAGTGGCTGTGTATGTCTCAGCTTGTTTTGGCATTTTTATGTCCTCCAGTGGCCAAAAATCAATAACGGCAGTTTTAAAGAAAGAGAAGTTGCACGTAGGAAGAGGAAATAACATAACGTTGATGCTGCAAATCATGATTATGGATGTGTTTGTGTTTTATGAAATATAGGCTACCTGAAATCCCAACTTGCTGACTATATCAGCGATCTGAAACGTGTGCGGCTCATCCGCACCAACAAAAGGGAGGGTCTGGTCCGGGCTCGCCTCATTGGTGCCACCTATGCTACAGGTGACGTACTGACATTCCTTGATTGCCACTGTGAATGCGTCCCTGGATGGATTGAGCCTCTGCTGGAAAGGTGGGTTGACCAAATTAGATGAATAGGAACTTTGTGAAAATCTGAGCTGAAAGAAGCGTTTCGTCCCTGTACGATATGAACCAAACAGTTTAATATTTTTTTCTTTTTTCCCTCCTTGGTTTCTGCATGTTATTGGCCGTACGTTGCATTTAGGATTAGTGAGAACACCAGCACCATCGTGTGCCCTGTGATCGACACCATTGACTGGAACACCTTTGAATTTTACATGCAAACGGACGAGCCGATGATCGGAGGTTTTGACTGGAGACTCACCTTTCAGTGGCACTCAGTCCCCGAAGTGGAACGAAGGAGGCGCAAGTCTCGCATTGATCCCATCAGGTGACAGAATGACACTTCAAGAGGTCTATGATGATGTAATACACCTCTCACTGCTAATTTGTCAGTGTGCATGTGATATGTGATAATTCCTTTTTACATTTCCTCCTCTATTACACCCTAAAATGTATGAAAGGAAAGGCATTACTGCACTTCAACTTTCAACTGTGGGTTGAAAGGTCAAAGTTTGTTGCACTTCATGTGGTCACACCCAAATGCAATGCAAGATTTTGCATTATGAGGTCCTGCACTGGTCAGGGTGTGGGCAGAGCATGTGGCAACTACTCTACAGCACCGCAAGCATGATTATCATCTTGGGTATAGTTGCTCTTTAAAGGCTTCTTTTAATAAGGTGGTTCACATCTTCTAATGGTGGCATATTGAGTAGCTAACTTTGCGTGGGATTAAAAGGAGGGCTAAATTATTTCTGGGCAATGAGGTGGAAATGTTGGACAGAAATTTTTCATTATAAAATTCCCTTAATGCCACTGTTTCTCCCAGGTCTCCAACAATGGCAGGTGGATTGTTCGCTGTGAGCAAGGCTTACTTTGAGTACCTGGGCACATATGACACGGGCATGGAGGTGTGGGGAGGAGAAAACCTGGAGCTCTCCTTCAGGGTGAGTTCGGTTCCCCTTCAGTGAGTAGAGCCACTACTTTTCTATTGTGATGCCACTCAGTAATATGAGAACAGAGTACGGCTTTTGAAATAGCCTCGGAAAGAGTGACTAATCTAAGTTGCTTAGCCACAATCTCTTACTCACAGACATGTTCGTCACTGCGACAAAGAGTAGACAGAAACATTAATAAAATGAGGTTTATTGACATTTCCTTTCCAAAGATAATATTCTTTTCGTAGGGCGGGCCTCTGATCCTTTGATTCATCCATCTAATAGCAAACAGTCAGTGGGTAGTTGCTGTGAGAGAGACACGTGTCAGCGTCAGATCACCATGGCTTCTGAAACTGCATCCTGGTATTGGCCGATGCCTTGTTGTGAGATTGGTGTCACTTTTCACTTGTTTGCGTCAATCAAATTGGCACAGATTTTAGGCTATGTGTGAGTTTGTAGCAGGAGCATGCAAGGGTTGGCAATGCAAATCGTGTGCGCATGATTTATAGTGTATATGTGGTTTCAGTGTGAAGATAAATGGGCTGTTCCCCCGAGTGATGCGTTATGCATGTGGAAAATAAAATCTTTCTCACTGGGACTTTTTGCCATACATAATTTATGTTTAGTGAATTGATTTTCAATGCTGTTTTTAGAGTGCTAAAAAATATGGTGCGGGCTAAAATGCCTGGTGAATTAAGATGGAATTAACTGTCATTTAAAGGCTGTTTGGCTGTGGATAAATGATAATGATTTTGACTTACGTAATTGCAGCATAGCTCAGCCAAGTATTAAGAAGGACTCTGTTAACAACCTTTCATTCTTTTAGGGGTGTTGCTTTTTCCTTTTTGTTTTTCCATGGTGGAACAACAAGCAATTATACAATGCAAATTTTTACCATCAATCAGGGCTGTTTTCAAATGCGGTCTTACAACTACAATTTTCATGGTGTGGCTCAAGGTAAAGGGGCTTTGTTCGTCATTCAGAGAGGATAGCACCAGCATAGCACCACTTACCACAAACATTAGAACTGTATTCCTATTAAGATTTGTACCCCCCTTCATGGACACATTTAGGCATATATATGGATAAAAGAATAATAGAATATGTGCACAATGACTGATCCCATTCAGAAGATTCTTTTTTTTGCAAATCACTCTATTTGCATCTTAAAAATTGCCTGCTAGTTTATTGGCAGGTCAGTCAAAGCCGAGTGAGAAAAAGCGCTGTAAATACCAGCGGTAAACTCACTGCCAAAGTTCAGTTAGTTGTTGTGACATATTTCAGTACGAGGCATACAATAAAAATGTACTTGGTTAATGATAACTACATCCGTGTAAGTGCTGATTCTCTATCATAACGTGCGTACATAATTTTTAGAGCCCACATGACAAAATTATCAACTGTAACTTAAAGTTAATGCTGCTATTTATAAGAGTTCATTCTTGGCTTCCATTATTTAAACATTATTCTTTATGTATTTATCAATATTTGAGCTTGTAGTGAGTACATAAACATAAACATATACTGTGTACAAGGATTGCGTCAACCGGCTTCAGGGTGTTATTATATAACCACAAAAAGAACCACAAAAACAAGAAATATTGTGAGGTTAAAGGGAACTAAATCTAATCCAGTATATGTTTATCGTGTGTTTAACCTCCTCAGGTGTGGCAGTGTGGGGGCAGCTTGGAGATTCACCCGTGCTCTCATGTTGGTCATGTGTTCCCTAAAAAGGCCCCTTATGCGCGGCCCAACTTCCTCCAGAATACCGTACGAGCTGCAGAGGTTTGGATGGACTCTTATAAACAACACTTCTACAACAGGAACCCCCCTGCCAAAAAGGTAGGACAGCCACAAATTAAAGGAACCAAGTCTTTAAACAGCGTGTCTCACTAGACGTGCTGCTGTGAGGCTGTTCGTAGGAATGGAAGAAGCTGGCCTCAGAATGCTCCATGAATCATAGTTGGACAAATACGTTGTCTAGACACTGAACTCTGTAGTCTGTTACAAGCTTGTTTTTCACTCATCTGGTACTAAACCGAGGCCCTGCAGTGATGCCATGTTAGAGCTAGCAGCACCATGTCAAAACGGTACAGAGCAGCTTACCTTTGATGTTAGATTTAGATGTTTCATATGGTATGATTCACCTGTTCATGTGTCAACATGTGATGAAACACGGTCTGTCTGACTGGGTCAGGCGTTTGTGTGAGAGGGCGCGCACAAGTGTGCATGCGGTACGTGTGCTGCGCCTCTCAGGTTCTGAGTATTGGCCACCATCAAAAATTCATGTATCTCCATTTCACCTATCTGCAAAAAGTACATTATTAATGTCAGGGATCTTTGATCAAACAATAAATTATCTGGTCAGGGGGAGATTGAACACAGCGCTGCCACACCAGATCACCAGCTCCACAGTCATTACGCTGCTGTCACAATATGTTAACAGCTTGCTGAGATATAGATAATGATATTGTTTTGGAAAAGTACATAATTCTTTTTTTTTTTTTTAAAGTACATTTAGTTACTTATATTGATTTGATATTCAGTGTTTTAAAAGATGTTCAAACAAATGGTTGGCCTCTTCTCTATCTTCCAGAAGTGACCAGACCTGCCATGAATGTTTTTATCCTTGACTTGGAGTTTTATTGTAGAATGGTGTGACTGTATAGAAGCTGCATTGCTCTAATGTTTATCTCAGCAACATTTTCCGCGTGTTCTGATCCTGAAACACCGGCTGGAGCACTATGTTTGTGACTAAAATAGTTTAGTGTTTCTGGGAAACGCTGTAGTTGCATTCCAAGCTCAGACAATGCAAAGGTATGAGGAGTGTGAATGTTTTGGACTTTGAGTTGCTTAAGGTGGAGCTCTCCCTTCAGCAAACATAGCTATCTACATACTGCTTCCAGCTATCTACATACTGCTGATAGCTATGTCAGGACTGTCCAATCAAATGTGCAGGATTCAGCCGTCACATCCAGGATGTGAACTGCTACAGGATGTGACTGTTTTGTTTTAGATACTTTAAAAACTGAATTCGTTTGGTTGTCTCCTTAATAGCTTTAGCACCCTCCCCTGAAATGAGCAAAATGTATGCATATTATGTGTGTCATATGTTTTCACCCACAGTCTTGGAAAGATGACATTTTCATTGTGTGCTGACTTTACAGGAAACCTACGGGAATATATCAGAGCGGCTGCTGCTGAGGGAGAGACTGAAATGCAACAGTTTTGACTGGTATCTGAAGCACATCTACCCTGACTTACATGTACCTGAGGACAGGGGAGGCTGGCATGGTGCTGTGAGTGTCTATCTGTGTTCCACTATTTATCCTGTTACCTTCAAAGTGCAGCATTAGTGTTTTATTCACACTAAACTCAGATTTTGTGCTCATTTGCAGCAAGAAATGACATTGCTGTCATGTCTTGCTTTTTTAATTCCATCTACTTTGAGTCTGAAACTGGGTTTTAGACTGTGGCATGAAAGGGGAAAATCCTGTTGAAAGTGAGAACGGTGGACTAAAACAAAGGCTTTGAAAGCCATTTGGAGTCGGATCAAGATCATTATAATCCAGACACCTGGTGGAGTATCCCATCATAAATGTTTTGCACAAAATTCTTGGTTGGCTCAATACTGGGTTTTAAAGTGATTATATTTCAGCCACCAAGATATTACCATTGTGTCGAAGGAAAAAAGAAAAATCCCTGAAGGATTTCTTAGGCCTCAACATTCAAAACACCACCATGTTGCCACTTGTTTCATCTTGATGGTGAAGTTTCATGTTTTATGTAAGGAATGGATGCCCACAATACCGTTAATTACATAACCTGAATATGTGTCTTTTTTCAGAGATAGAAGTACAGACTTCAGGCAAAACTCTGGTTCTGTTTCAAAGTGACATTTTAGACTTCTGTCCTGTATGTGACTTTACAGTCTGGCATAAAACCAACAAGTCCTCAATAAAGTGCAGCATCTTAATTTTCAGTAATGTTTCTTGGTCTTCTCATGACAGGTGCGTAGCTCAGGGATACACTCAGAGTGTCTGGACTACAACGCTCCAGAGCACAGTCCCACAGGTGCCCACCTTTCTCTGTTCGGCTGCCACGGCCAGGGAGGCAACCAGGTACATGAAGCATTTCACACTTTTATTCCATCTTTCTCCAATTCTCTCATGCGCGTATTCTCTCTCGTCACGATCTCACAACCTCTCTTGGCCCAGTGGGAGATGTATCTTGAAATGTCAACGCTTTCTGCTAACCCCTAAAACGAGCTGCCACAGTTGATTCACACCAGAAAATTGCTCTCTGCTGGTGTGTCCAGCATGACTTGAATGTAATGAAGGGAAAAACTAAGTTTACCCAAAAATATTGTGCAATTGAATCACAGGTCTTTTTAAACGGAACGCCTGCCAACTCTAGTGATGGATGGTTTAGCAGCCAGCAGATTATTTGTCTGTGAGGATGTATATTTAATGTTGCAGCCAGACAATAGGCAGAGCTCCTTTCTGTGAATCTCCAACGTGCTTGATATCTCTGATTACCCCACTGATGCACTGCATCAGGTGTCCTCAGTCACAAAAAGCACCATGTGTGACTGAAAATCTATGTTTGAATGGCTCCCCGCTGAAACAAAAACCTGAGGGCCCTCCACCTCCTCCCTCCTGCTCCCCCTTCCCTGGCCCACATAAGAACCACGTTCCATTTAAAAGATACATGAGCCTCACAGGCAGAATGAATGGCACAGCCTGGGTAAATAAGTTTGAAGCCAGACACAGGGGCCCCAAGTGAGTCTTTTATTAGAAACTACCATTACGGGCACCGATGCACCTGAAAGATGTATGAGAGGTGAAGAGAAGGATGGGGAAGTATGAAGATTGATTACCCGACCCTGCGTTTAACGGGTTGTCCAGGGACTGTTGCATCTTTTGTCCCGATGAGCCTGGATATTGAAATGACACCAGAGGGGGAGAGTTGGATTTGTTTTCACGTCTGGCTGATTGAGAGGGCCATGGTCCTGTCTTTACTGATGAAATCTCTCAGCACACACACAGACACACCGTGCAATGGTAGCTTAGCCAGGACTTGATCCCACTGCAGAGTGAGGAAAACATCCTGTAATCCTAGTAGAAAAAAAACATGCCAAACTACACTATTGAGCTTGTTGTAAGGCTTTTTTAATAAGAGGAGAGATTAAAAGAAAGAGAGATGCACCAAAACAAGGGGTCAATCTCAGTCACTGCTGCTTTTGCAGTTCAGTTTCCATCCAAAGTACTAAGAAATAAAGTAAACGCATATTTGTGCCGTGCATACAGAGCAAATAACCACATGACTACTGTATGTCTTTCCTCTGCTGCAGTACTTTGAATACACGTCTCAAAAGGAGATCCGTTTCAACTCAGTGACAGAACTGTGCGCTGAAGTACTCGAGGGGCAAACCTCCATCGGGATGAGGCACTGCCCCAGTGATGCGGAGCTCAAACCTCCCAGTATCATCTGGGAGTTCAGAACGGTAGAGGCTCACACACTCACACACGTGCTAACTAACCCCATGTAGACGCCAAGTACCCACCGTCTCACAGGACTAAATTTCACACACATTCATAACCCCACTGCTAATCTAAACTCTCTCCTTAAATCTTCCCAGGACGGGACCATCTACCACCCTCACTCAGACATGTGCGTGACAGGCTACCGCACACCGGAGGGCCGCGCAGACGCCCAGATGAGGAGGTGCGTCCCAGGAGACAAAAGCCAGCAGTGGAAGTTTGAGTGGTAGGACGACGACGAGAGAAAGTGGCAGGGAACCTCAAGTGACCTTCTTTTACCATAGTGCAATTACTACAGTCAATGTCTTCTCTTCGCTGCTCCCAATTCTCTCTCTCTCCGAGTCTGCACTCATTTGAATGAGAACGGCGAGCAAATAAAAGGTGGTGAAAAGTCACTTTAAGCCAACGACTCACCCAATTCAGCGCTTTTATACCCATGTGAATGACTGAGTAAGTGCAGATTGCGGCAGAGTGAATGAGAATTGCAAGATGAGGTTTTATTTGGTCTTTTTTTTTTTTTTTATAAAGAGACCGACTGAACTTGAGGCTTTTACTTTTGTGTTGCTTTCATCCAAGTGCCTCTGCAACCAAAGTGGAGTCCAGCGCACGAAGAAGTGCCTTGCAAAGAGATTGAAGACGAAGCATTTCTGATTTTTAAAAAAAACTGCAAAGCCACACTGCACTACAAAACGTTGATGTGCAATTGATATTAATTATTATTGTTAAATCCTCATGCTTGTTTGTTTCAATTGTCAAAAAAATAACCAATTTAAAGACGGGCTGCTCAAAGATGTGCCAGGAATGTAAGGTCAGCAGCATTTTACCCCAAACCAGCCTCTTCCTGACATGCTCCATCATGTGAGAGGGGAAATGGGGAGAGAGCGCCGCGGTCATGCTAGTCTGCTTCTCAATTCTATCTCATGTCTGTGGAGCCAGTTTCATGGTGGAATTCTGCCTGAACAAGACTTGAAGCATTCATTAAGCATTTGTACAAAGTGCAATTTGCCCCAGAGGGCATAGTGGGCTGACAGGAATGTTGTAATCTTTTCTTTCCCGTTTTGTACAATTAAGAATACCCTCTAAGCTCGTCTGTCACTGTGCCTTTCAAATGGTTTTCATCCCAAAAGAGCTTGTTTGTGCCGAAATGAAACGTGCCAGTGGATGTCAAATTTATTTAGAACTTTTTAAATGCTAAAACCTAAAACGACACTGGCTTGATGCACTTGATTTCTTCTTTTTTTTTTTTTTTTTTTTTTTAAGACACAAGAAGCCTTAAAGATAGCGCCTGTTTAATTTAATCCTTTGACTTGGCTGTGCCAGACTGTTTTATTAAGACTCCTGTTTGTGAACAACTGTACTTGAAATGTCATCACACTCCTGTTTTTGTTTTCTTTCCCCAGCCGAGCAGCACTCTGTGGTCCTTTTTTTGAAGTCATGAATATAAAATATTCATACTAATCAGTGGATACAGTAGGTAAAAATGTAAGATGACTTGTGTGTTGTGTTAGCTTTGTAAATAATGTTTTGGTTTAAGGGACCACATTGGGACAGTGCTATCATGAAGAGCTTCTGAAACTACTGATGCGGCAAAAGGGATGATGATTACTTGATATGAAGGAGAGGGTGACTGAAATGGGATTGATGTTTTAAGGAAGATTAAAGCTGTTGGGATGATTGAAAGAATAAAAAAAAAACTAACCACAGATGCACACCTTCATTTTCTTTGTTTCTATCTCAGCTCTGCACGCAGTATGTTGTACAGTTAAACTGACAGTAATGTGACAACAGAAGCTTTTATCCTATTTTTGTTATAAGCAATGCGGCACGCAACAAAAGAGAGAGCTAAGCTGTGGCAGGTTCATTACTCGTGACATTTTATGGTCTTTCATGTTGAAGAACAACAAGAAACAGATATGTGATTTTACTCAACACTGTGGCATCCACTGACAAGCTGCCAGTGTCCCACTCATCATTGCAGCCACACAGGTATTACAGCATTCACAGTCATTTGGCACCACCTACTGGTAGGAAAGCAAACAAGCCTGACTACTGATGAGGCCCACAGTCTGAAGGTCAGGATGGTGGAAACCACTGAGATCACATCAGTGACCCTGAGGTATGTGTCGACTGATCATATTTCATAATAACTTATTTTTAAACTTATTTCCATTTTCATAGTTTCAGTAATAGCTGACATGCAACACCTAAGGGATAGCTGGGTTATATTATGATATATTATACAGTGAATCATGAATGTTTAATGGTTTTCCAAGGAGCCAGGTGTGATCAGCGTCGTCTATAACTCGATGACTGAGTTGGGATCAACAGGGAAAACAGAAAAATGTGAAACTTTATTCAGAAGGCCGGAGTGATGCCTCCTACGTGAAATCATGCAATTATTTGGTCAGGGGATCTGGTTTGTTTTGGTTTAGCTGCAGATGAAGTAAATCTTACTGTCTAGATCTGTGTTCCATCCATCCATCCATTATCCATACCGTTTATCCTCACAGGGTGGCTGGAGCTAATCCCAGCTGACATTGGGTGAGTGGCAGAGTACTCATCCTGGACTGGTCACCAGTTAATCACAGAGCCAACACACAGAGACAGACAATCATTAACGCTCACATTCACACCTACAGGCAATTTATAGTCACCAGTTAACCTAAAGTGCATGTCTTTGGACTGTGGGAGGAAGCCGGAGTACCCGCACAGAGAACCATGCAAACTCTACACAGAAAGGCCCCAGCTGGCCAATAGAGGTCTGAACCTGGAACATCCCTGCTGTGAGCCAACAGTACCAACCACTGCACCCAGATCTGTGTTAATGGTGTGAATAGTACGTGTGTTAATTGGAGACTACTTTACCCTGTCGATGCTCCTTCACTTGATTCATCTTCCCTTCACACATGGAATGTGTAAAATTGTTGGCTTCACCTATCTGTTAAAGTGCTTGTTCTTTGGTTTTTAAACAAACAGTTTTTGTTGTTGCTTGAAATGTCTCTTTGTGCTTCTTTTACAGCCAATACAACAGCAAACTGGTCCTGTTGTACCTCTTATTGTTCACATACCTTACGGCTTGGTGCTATGCTGGCTTCAATCCTGTGCCATCTTATTCATTTCCTTTTTACGGACAGATTTGGCAGCTTTCAACCTCTTTAAGGCCTCTTTTTGCTCCACATAGGATGCATCTGTGGAGTTCCAACCACTTCTCCAATGGGACCGTCACAGTCTTTGGGTGTGGAAGCTTCATCTTCCTGTTTGAGGGAAGCACACATTCAAGCAGAGCCAATAAAAGTCACAAGACCTGGCATGAGGAGTGACAGACAGGATCAAACACTCCCCTAAGAGAGCGGCTGATGAAGGAATTAGTTCAAGTGTTTGTCATGGGTAATTAAGACTGAGTGCTTTGTCACTGGTTAAATAAATGATTTTAAATACCTGTTTAACTGCCTGTGTTGGTTTAATGTCATATTAATGTTTGCATTGTTTATGCAATGTTTCATTTTGTTTTGTTGGATAGAAATATAGTCATATTTTGATAATAATGAGCACCATTAAATTTCAGCCATGGTGTCCTGAATGAAAAATGCTTCTCTTAGTTTTCCATTGTTTTTCTGTCAGACCAAAGAACAGGGGAGATAATAACGTGGCCCAAAGGTGCATATGCAGCTCACCGTAGTTTTATTTTCCCGTTAATATATTTGCACCAAATATCTGTTGCATGGAAAATGTTATCCATCATCCGGTCCTAAATGAAAACGCCCTCATGCATTAACAGTAATATTGTGTCTCTGACAGAGATGACGAGCCCAGCCTACCGTGGGATATTACAACACTCTGGCTGACTTGTTGCCTTCCCGTGTCTCTTTGTGGTTTTCACAATATGGGTACTCAATCAAACGGTATGCCCCTCAAATTACCTTCTCGCCTTGAATGATCGCCTCAATTATTTAGCATTTTAATTTGCTTAAACATACATTTTGTGTCAGATTTCATCTTTGGTGTCAAGAGTTTTCATATCAGTTTCAGATGAGTGGCAACTGGCTGCTTATGAAATAAGACCACCGAGGTAGATGAAAGTCACATGGTCCGCCTTGGCTATTACTACATGTTACAAAGCCGGAGAAAGTCCCTCCGTTAACTCTCTGTGTCTGACATTTGCGCTGTAAGTGGAATCAAAGTGCATGTTCGTGATTAAATAGCTCGGGCCATAACATTTGTTCCTCCTAAAAGATTTACCTGCCGACACATGGGCGTTGAACTTCAACTTTGTCAATTTGTAGAAGCGAATGCATCACACTTCCGGTTTAACTATTTTTCTTTAAAGTTAAAAGCACGAAAATTGCCACAATAAATTAAGATTTTGGAGAAATCGCAGCGACAGGAAAACTAGAATAAGTTTTTTTTTTTTTTTTTTTTTTTTAAATAAATAAGAATAATCACGGAATTGGAAACTTTAAAAAAAAGTTACAATACAGGATACATGCTGTATTATTACACTTAACACCTGCAATCTGTATTAAAGTGTATGGGCATTTTAGTTGGAATAAATACATTAAAAACATTCCTAAAATTATATTCAATGGGTTTACAATTATTGCTTAGTGTGACATTGCTTAGTGTATGACATGGCACTGTATGCATTCAAAACAATGTTAATGTATTTTTGATTTACCCCAAAGAAAAGAAAAAAACACATTAATGATGTATCTTTATTTAATTGGATTAGAATAGACGCGCTACATGATTTTATTTTGATATTCCCAAACAGGAAACTATGGGAGCCCGGCTGACTTCACAGCCGGCTCAAACTTTAACCAAGTTTAACTAGCTTGGAGGAAGCATTAAACTTCTGCCTGTGCGGCTAAAGTAGGTAACCCACACTGAAAGGTTTAGCGGGATAGTAGTTGGACACGAATAACATCCTTCAGGACGAGTTCACAAGTGTGTGTTTAAGCGGAAGAGTTCATTTTGTCGCTAAAAACTAAAGGAAACAGTGGACTGTGTTTTTTTTTTTTATTTGACCTAGATTTGTTGTGTTTACAGGTTAGCTAGGTAGTTTTAGCTTGCTAATCCGAGGAGATAGCTAATCCGTGTGTTAATCCTTTCACACTTCTCTGCCGGGCACCGTTGAGGAGAGCTCAGGAGGAGGAGGAGGAGGAGGAGGAGGAGGAGGAGGAGGAGTGTCCCACTCCAACGTCCGTCAAGATAAGGGACATTAAGGTTCCGCTCAACAAGTTACGAGTAAGTTTGGCAGCGGGACATTTCCCGGAGCGAATGAAAACTTCATGTAAAGTCACTGGAAGAATGCGGAGGAAACCTGGAGCCGTCAAAGGGAGACGTGACGAGGCTGGTGAAGCTGAAGGGGTCAGTTCAGCAGCTGTAGGTGCCAGCAGAGTGCAGCTCCACGGGGCATGAAACCTCAACCCGAGTCTGCACCGAGGAAGGAAGCGACACGATGGCACTGTACGGGAGAAGGAGCCGACCCAGGCTACTGTTTTTCCTCTGCGGTGCCACTTTAGTGGGGTATCTCATATTTTTCAGACACAACTCCGGGGACGTGAGCGCTACAAATCGAAGAGAGGCCCCCGGGGAGAGAGTGGTGGATAATGAACAGCTAAAGAAACCCGTCTACGAGAAGCCCCCCTTGGATTTAAATGCCCTGGGTGAGATGGGGAGAGCCGTCAAACTGAATCTGAACGCAGAGGAGAAAAGAAAAGAGGAGGAAAGCATCAAAAAGCATCAGATTAATACTTATGTCAGTGAGAAAGTGTCGCTCCACCGCCGGCTGCCAGAGAGATGGAACCCACTGTAAGTATGAGTGATATCAAGCAATACACCAAAGACACACAATTATCACACTGTTATAAAGCACAAGGGAATTTCATACACTGTGAAGACCAAGAAAAGCTAAATCCATCACACACACAGCCGCTGAGACGCTGTAGTCCATAAATGAGTACTAGTGAGTCATTTGCTGTTGTGCAATAACTGCTGTGTGTCATATCTGGACATTTTCTATTGTGTTAACTTCTTTTGGTTATCAGATCTGAGTGTTTGCTCAGGCAGAGAAGCTTAGGATCCATGCCAGCTATAGCCAGTCTGCCTCCGCTAACAAGTAAATTCCTCACATTGCAGTTGCAGAGAGCTGAAATATGACTACAGGTCACTGCCTACCACCTCCGTGGTTATCGCCTTCTACAACGAGGCCTGGTCCACCCTGGTGAGGACAGTACACAGCGTGCTGGAGACCTCGCCTGACGTCCTGCTGAAAGAGGTGGTGCTGGTGGACGACTACAGTGACAGAGGTGCGGGCACAGGTTGAAGGATAGACAGACAGACAGACAGACAGATAGACAGGCGGAGGGGCTGTGTGAAAGCAGGCTGGTAGATTGACAGCGGGGAAGGACAGAAAGGTTGTCAGAGGGGACATACAGTACAAGGGAGTGCACAGACAGGTGTCAATCAGATAGACTGATGTGTGTACAGTTATGCAAGTCAGACAGAGATCGGGAAGGTTGTGATAGCAGGTGAAACAATGGATGTAGATAAGGAGAAATTCAACACACACCCAGATAATGTCAGTGTCACATGACCGCACATTTTTTAAAATCTTCCGTATGAATGTGCATGCCACTTGCAAATAATATGATGATTAATAACTTTATGTATTTGGATTACATGAATGGTAAATTGCAAGGCAATTTGTTAGAGGACGTGTGTTATCCATCAGATTTAGTCTGAGGAGGGATTTATTGTGTTTATTTATTGATTTATTGTGTGTGTGTGTGTGTTCTAAGGGTGTATTGTTAAGTAAATATCACAGTTTGCTGCATACCCTGCGTACAGTTTGATATGTTTTCGATACAGCGGGGAAGAAACGCAAAACGTTAAATTAACAATGCAGTTTAAAAAAAAAAAAAAAAACAACCAAAAATTTTCAGTAAGGTTATACCCATGTAAGTAGCTGAGACACTTATAGGGAGTGGTTCTGAAACCTTTTGGCCCATGACCCTATAAATGAGGCAACGCTTGCCTCTCCCTCTGCCGTAACACTAGCTACATACACAGAGTGGTGATTAAATAAACCAAAGAATGACGTTCTCATGTCAAATTATTACATTTGACGCGTTTTAGAAGGAGGTGTTGAGCATGCACCAGTTAGCAACTAGTACGTATTCACAATTTATGTTTTTGAGGACAGATTTAAGATTTTTTTTTTAAGGCCATGAATCAACATACGAAGCCTCAGAATGATCAAACAGAGGCACAGAGTAATGGGATAATGTAACAAAGCCCAATATATTATTCAGTCCATCCAAGTACTGCACTCTTATTTTAATGACAAGATAGCTGATCGACTGCTAATTGTGTGTCAAAACACTGTTTTCCTTTCTTAATCAGCTGGACCGGTTGCTATTAATAGCTGGTAGCAGATTGTAATTGTTGTGTTGTTGTACCATTTATTTATTTTGAGAAGTACAACTACCCTCAACACAAGCATGGCCACCATACACATGCATATACTAAATAACATGTTCATCAGGTGTGTAATTTTTGTTTATTTGTTGAATTTCCTGAAGCTCATCTGAAGGAGCCATTGGAGGTGTACATCTCAAAATTGAGGAAGGTGCGTCTGATCCGGGCCACCAAGAGGGAGGGGTTGGTGCGGGCCCGGCTGCTAGGGGCGTCCATTACCACGGGCGATGTGTTGACCTTCCTCGACTGTCACTGCGAGTGTCACGAAGGCTGGTTAGAGCCACTGCTCCACAGGTCAGAAAACACTCACAAGGAGAATTGAGTGTTTTTTTCAAAGTGTGGCCTTGTGGTTAGAGCGAGGCACAGAACATCTACTTGCCAGCTAAAGGGATGCTGTTATGTATCAGACTCAGACTCAATAGGCTCAGTAACTGGGTTCTTTTTAGAGCAAGGGCAGCACAAAAATTCGACATTTGAGATGAACAATTTTCTCGCTTTGTAGCACTGCTGTCAACAGCTTTTCTCTCCTCTCTCCTCCAGGATCAAAGAGGAGCCATCAGCTGTAGTGTGTCCTGTCATTGATGTGATTGACTGGAACACTTTCCAGTATTTAGGGAACTCTGGGGAACCTCAGATTGGGGGGTTTGACTGGCGGTTGGTCTTTACGTGGCACGCTGTCCCAGAGTATGAACAGAAACGCCGTCACTCGCCCACTGATGTCATCAGGTGTGTGTGTGGGACCTGTCAAGAAAAATATTGCATGTAAACACAGTGAAAGGATCGCTTTACAGAATAATCCTTACATTAATACTAATACAGCTTCTGTCAGATGGTGCTAAATCCCACACTTGTCTCCCCTAGGTAAGTCATCATTTATCAGATGGAGGGAATAATTGTCTGGCATGTTTTTTTTTCTCCTCAGGTCTCCGACTATGGCAGGTGGTCTGTTTGCTGTGCGAAAGGACTACTTCCACTACCTGGGGACATACGACACAGGGATGGAGGTGTGGGGAGGAGAGAACCTAGAATTCTCCTTCAGGGTAACAAATTATATGTCTATGTGTTCATGTACACACATTTTACATGTATTCTGCATGTGTAAGATCCCAGTGTCATGCTAAATAAGCACAGTTCATACACTGTCTAAATACTGACATGAAATTTGCACAGCTTTTAGCACCACTATACATAGCACTAAAAAGGAGGCCAGATCTGGTTTACATTTACCAAGAACTGCATCATGTAACGACTCCTCACTCCTTTTTAAAAACCATCCTGAAAGAATTATAACGAAAGAACCAGTGAAAAGAAGCCAAAGATCCTAATACTTTAATTGCAGTGAAGAATTTGAACATCCTTTTTCTCAGATAGCCGCAATTTCCCAAAGGGGAAGGAACCAAAAGTATTTCCTTTAAACAACAGAACAGCTTTTCTGTTTCCAAACTCCTCCACAACAAGGCTGCGCTTTGTGCCGCTCGGTTGAATGACTGAATCATGGCTGAGAGGCTAACCAGATCCTCGTGGTGGTGGTGGTGTTGTTGATGCCTCTTAGATTTGGCAGTGTGGGGGCAGCCTGGAGATTCACCCATGCTCCCACGTGGGCCACGTGTTCCCTAAAAAGGCCCCTTACTCACGGAGCAAAGCGCTGGCAAACAGTGTGAGAGCTGCTGAGGTCTGGATGGATGAATACAAAGAGATCTACTACCATCGAAACCCCCATGCACGACTGGTGAGTCTATACAGATGGTGTGCAAGTGCTTGTGTGTGTTTGCTAGAGGTACCAAACACAGTTGAAATTATTTTGTAAGCAGCATATTAACGACTGACTGAAGGATTTGTTTTCTTCATAGAGGAAATGGAAGGCAGTGCGTTTTTTTCCGTGTGCACACTCTCAGTCCCACACACACATGCACAAAATTACATGCACTCTCCACTCCACAGACACACTGCAATCTCACTGTGGCGTAAAAGCTCCCCTGATTAAGTGACACTTGGGATACATGAGCGGCAGACACCCAAGGTGACAGGGGTGTCAGGGCGTTCCGGTGTGTGATTACCACCTTTCCGTGTCACTCGGTGCCAACGGGTGTCACCCACCTGTCCTTGACAGGGTGAGAGCAGTGCTAACCCATGGAGTGCCCTGTCTTTGTGTGTGTGCATGCATGGGAGGGGCAGGGCCAGTGTGCGACAGTGTAGTTAAGAGGAGAAGCTCTCTAAACACAGATCAGGTGGCGCTCATCTCCCTGAGAGGAGGTAGCCTTGCCAACCTCGCAGGGGCATCACAAACCCAATACACCAGAGCCTTCTAACAAACACTGCTGCTCCTCTTCTTCTAAGACTTATAGGTGGACACATTCTTACGCATACAAAGCTCTGTCAAACATTTAGCAAATTATTGTGCTGAATAACATTCAGTTTTTATGGTACTATTTTCCAGCATTTAACAGCCTTATCTCACTTTTTATTATCTGTTAATTTGGATTTTTTTCCCTTTCTATTTCCACCATTTTTACGAGTTCCGGACACCCAGGTGCAGATTTTTGTTGAACCTTAAAAAGACATAATTAATTTTCTGTTGTAATTTTTGAACTATAAATTTGTCATGCTATTCTCCTACTGAATTTCTTTGAGTTTGCAGACAGTGTCAAAGCAGAAGCTATGCGCATAAAGTTCCCCTATGAGATGAGTTAACTTGCTTTGCTATAAATAAATTCAGGCAGTGAGATGTTATTTGTGTAAACTACTACTTGAGTTTCGATATGACTAAACTACGCCTCCATCTTTAGTCCTGATTTAGTCCTAAGGCCCCAATCTAGGTAACTTGAGTCTTTCACATATATTGATTGTGAATTAGAATATTTCCAGTAAGTGATTATATTGTCATCCTCCCCAGAGAAAAAACATTTTCTTGGAGTTACAGGGTGATGGATCACTGAAACTGTGATGTTGATGAGTTACCTGTCAGTTCATGTGAGTTATGTTTACAACTCTTGGTTTATAAGCAATAAGGCAACGTGAAACCTAAATAAACTAGTTTCAAAATGCAACAGGGTGTCATTTTCAGTGATGACTCTTACAAAATCTGAATCTGTAAGCATGTTTCTGTTGTTTTCCCACTGCCTTTTACCGCTCTTCTAATTGGCACCTCTCTGGCCATGTGTTTTCATCAGATTGGCCTCTAGTTGCTCCTTAAAGTAATCCCTCACTGATCCATTTACTGGATTGTCATTGAACTGCTATTTACTCCTACATTTGCTCTTTATTGGCATTTAAGTAGCCCCTGTACTGGTCCTTAATTTTCCCCTGTTAGCCTCATATGCTGTAGTGGCCCACTCTGGCCTTCATTGTCCTCAGATGGTCCCCACTGCTCCTTCCAATTGACAACAGACTCTCTCCTCTGGGAATTCCACTCTTCACCAAATACATTGATGAAGGGCCAATTAAAGCTGTGTTTGGGCAAACCACCAACATCCATCATCCTGCAGTGCTGCTGAACCCTTCCCCCTGCAGGGAAGGTGTGCTCACCATGAAATCAAAGTGGAGACTTTGTTCTTCTCTGTAGCATAACTCGAGATATATATATGTATATATGTATATGTGTATATATATATATGTATATATATGTATATATATATATGTGTATGTATATATATATGTGTGTGTGTGTGTGTGTGTGTGTGTGTGTGTGTGTGTGTGTGTGTGTGTGTGTGTGTATATATATATGTATATATATATGTGTGTGTGTGTATATATATATATATATATACATATATAGGGATTATGATATATACACACATACACACATATACATATATATTATATATATATACATACATACACACACACACACACATATATATATATAATAATAATCCCTCTGCACACACGCGTTGTTTGCATCATGTACTAATATACACAAGGTTGATCCTCTTGGCCTTGTTTGACAAGGATGTAGGAGCACTTTTCTGTTATTTGCTTTGTTTGTTTGAGGGTGTGTTGTTATTTGAGTTGTGTAGAGTTATGGAACAACCATAGATGGTGCTATTGTATACCATTTCAGCACAGAACTGTGCTATGAATGTTCTGTGACACTGCAGCTCCTGCAGCGTATGCACATAAGGTCTTCTTTTTAATATAACAGGTCACCTATTCATACTTTACATCATGTAATGTCCTTCTTACAGCAATTATTTTCTCTCTAATGTTGTTTTGAATCTCAAATGTGGAACTGCAACAACACAGTGGAGCTTTCATTTGTGGTCTTTGTTTCTAGGAGGCCTTTGGAGATGTGACAGAGAGGAGGAAGCTCAGAGAGAGGCTGAGCTGTAAGAACTTCAAGTGGTATCTGGATAACGTTTACCCTGATATTCATGTCCCAGATGATACGCCAGGCATGTTTGGAATGGTGAGAGCACACCTGAATCGATCACTGATTTTGATCTAGTTTAGAGTATGAATTTGCCAATTCTCCTCAGTTTGATTGAGTTTGATTTAAGCTCAGCAGCACATATGAGAGACATACATTGTATATATGCTTAGTTCAAAAGAACATTGATGTGATTGCTTTTTGCTCATTATAGCTGAAGAACAAGGGCAAGACCAACTACTGCTTTGATTACAACCCTACAGATGAACATGCGGTGGTGGGCCAAAGGGTCATCCTCTACCCATGTCACGGCATGGGTCAGAACCAGGTAACGGATGTCAGTCTTTCTGGCTCTAAACCACACAATGTGTCCTGATGTTGTGTCAGTTGAAAATTCACTTGGTCTCTTGTATTGAAATGACTTAATTTTAGGATTGAGAAATGTTAATACACAGTTTTATTAGTCTCAGTTTTACTCAAGAACTATATTTTACATCCACTTGCTGACATTTTTCTACTTTACCATATTACAATTTATGGGTTTAAAAAACAACACAATATATGCTGGCAGTTAAAATCCCATTTATCAATGTAACACATGTAGGCTAGTTTATCAAAACGACACTTTGTTTATGCTTAAGGCTACTCGTAAAAAGCTACATTGAGCTTTTAATTAAATTTGAATCCAATTTAACCAAAATATTTGTTGTGACTATACCTTCCATGATACGAAGTTGTGCCAACAACTGAGTGACTCCCTATATTCCTATAGGAGTCACCTGGCATAGTCACTAGCCTCTTTCTGATTCATGTCCCCCCTTTTATTACCCTGCGATTCCTCCTCCTTATCTTTCTCCTAAACTTCTTTTCCCTTCTTACATTTTAATTTGTTATTGCCTTACTACCCCCCCTTCGTATCTTTCACGACTCCCTGTTTTCGATTTACTGAAGACAGCAATAATCATGATCCCCAATAGCTGCTGGGACTCCCCCGGAGTAATATAATCACCTTATTTCGCAGTAAACCACAAGGGTTTGTAGTTGTTATCTTACAAACCTGAAAGTAGTGGACTAGGTCGCCTATCCCGGGTTCCAGCACCTTTTCCTCTGTGGTTAATGGTAAACCAGGAAGCACAGTGGAATTTACCATTGCTATTCCAGCAGCCCTCCGTGGGCACACACTGGACTCAGCAGTGCTTGTGCTGTCTGCCTTATGGGAGTGGTCTGCATGTTGCAGAATCACAGTCATTCCACATTTTTATTCACAGTCAGTGTGCACACACACACCAGCAATACATGTTTGTGTGTGTGTACATACAAGTGCACACAAGCCATCTCTCTGTACACTTTGTCCACTTGCTTTGTTGTGGTATATCTTTTATCTTTTAGTCACATGTATACATGCATACATACATATGCATGTACAGATTCTCTGATAGTGAAATAATGCAAAAATGAGTCCTTTGACACAAGACACCTAAGTCACATGTGTAACTTATTTAAAAAAAAGAATAGATAGTGTTTCTACTCAGCTTTTATTTGACATTACACTATTTGCATGAAAAGATTTAGATTGAAAGCCAGTTGTTTCTTTTCCTCCTGCAGTTCTTTGAGTTCTCAGTGGATGGTGAGATCCGCTATAACACAAGAGAACCTGCTGGCTGCATTGTGGGTGACAACATCAGCACCTACCTGATTGTCCAGCGGTGTAGAAAGCGAGGCCATCCTATAATTGCAGACCAGAAATTTGTCTTCCGAGAGGTAAGGATTATGTTTCTGTTTTTAGTGCCTGTGTCTTTATCTGTAAGAGACGTGCAACATGATATCTGAGTTGGTGTCTTCAAAACGGTTTCCTTTTGAATTTTATTTCACGTCTTGTTCATTGTTCTACATATGTTCCCTTCCTGAATCACCACTAATGCTTCACAATATACTGAGAACCAAATTGTTGTTTATTTCTTTTGGCCTGTGCAAGGGCAGGCTGAAACATGCTGTACTATTGTTATTATTTATTTATATATTTTCATACTGTGAATCTCCACAGTTAAATGGCCTTTTAGCAATATATGTAATAGTCTTATTAATTATAATGCACTGTATAGTCAGCAGAATTATTTCACATTCATACTATCGTAATGTAAATCTTAAATGTGTTATTACTGGGCAGAAGCAGAGAGAACTCAATCACAGAGTCCCTGCCAGGATTAAAATCTAATTTATGCCACAGTCAAAGTCTTGTGAAGCACATAGATGAGCTACTCCACAGGTGCTGAGCGCCAGTGTGGCTGATGCTAAACTGTAAATCGCCGAGCAGCAAGCTGGGTATTCACCGCACAATGCTGCAAGTTGTTTAGCATGTGTTCAGTGTAGTCATACCACACCAGTGTGAGTAGTTAAACCACACCATCTAAATGTAAATGGACCCAAGAGGAATGGATGTAACAAGGGTGCAAGAAGCAGAAGAGTGAGGAAGTAGACAGTAGAGGGAGAAAAGAGAAAGTGAATCCAGTAAGCGTGCGAAAAAAAAGGGTAACTAAATGGGCAGATTAATCAGAGCAAAATATCTGTTGTAAGTTTTGGTTCTCTTATGATAGAGTTGAAAATCAATCATGATGTAAAAATGATAAAGATAATATAGGCAAAGTAAAAAAAAAAAAAAAAGATACTACTTGCTTAGTTTTCTGTATGTTGTCATGTATGAAAACCCCCAAAATGGACCGCTTCATTACTATAAGCTAATTATTTAAACATCATTTGTATAGGAATGATTCTGTCCCAAGCATTTTATTGATCTAAAGCTGTCAGTCGTTGTAACCGTGATCATTATAAGACGTTTCCATTGTATTTGTTTGCAAGTGATTAAGCAGCACATAACCACATTGTGTTTTAGTATTCTATTGTTACATTTCTTTATAATGCATTTTCTCAACCGGGCTGTTTTCAGGACGGGAGCCTGTACCACGTGGTGAGCCAGAAGTGTGTTCAGGCGGTAGACAAGACGGACAACGGGACCCCAGCCCCTTCGCTCCAACCCTGCTCTGACAGCCTCCACCAAAAGTGGTTCTTTGAGGAGAGAATGTAATGGTATCAACCTAGAATATACCTACATGTATGTTTTTCATTGACGGCCAGTATCCTGTGGAGGGATATAGGTGGATTGAATTACTAAAAGTTTTCCATGTGTTTGCCTTTCCCTAAAAGAAGCACAAATGAAGTGGCTTCGAAGCTTCTTTCCAAACTTCAACCTCTGCGCATTTTTGTGCCAGCTGGATTTAATGGACCAAGAGGAAATTATACTGATAATCATACAAATGAAGTACTTTGTAAATATATACGGGAATATTTCTTTCTCTGAGGCTGTTGCTGGCAGACAGGAGCCTACTGGAATATGTATTTGTTTTCTAATCAAGGAAATGCTTGAGAATTGGCGAAAACTGCACAATTGTACATGCTGAAATTTTTCTTGTTTTTCTTTAACCCTCTCCACCACTGGCGCAGTCTTTGAGGATGAGCTCAGTTTAGCTCACTTGCTTCATACATACACTCATGGACAAACACTGAAACACATCTGTTTTGAGACTCTTCTGAGCTCGTGGCCTATATTACAGAGATTTTCAGAGCCACACTGTGAGGCATTTTAAATGCCTGCGTCTTCTCCTGTAGAGGGAGCCAGCGCTCTTCTCTGCGTGTTCCTTCTTTTCACTGTGTTCCCTATTTGTCAAGAGAAAGTGGGACAAATCTTCAGGTATTTTGTTAAGAACCTTTTCAGGACATTTTGAGTGCTTGCTGCTCTTACCTACCAGTGGCTTAGGGAAAAAAAAAGCCTTAGATCACAGGCATTATACAAGTACCTAGTACTTCTTGGACTTAATCACCTAACTACTGATAACAAGAGGAACTCCAGTCTTGCTCCATTCTGCTTTGACTGAAGTAATTTTGCAATGCAAATTAAGGTAAAATGACATGGGTCATTTAGCTAGTTTTTTAGTAATTTTTATAACAGGTTTTTTTTTTTTCAACATAGTGCACTTGCCTCTGTTTTGTGCTCTTTAAAAGATATGCAGCTTCAAAAGACTAAATCATAGCCATATTTTCTGGATGTGCTTCATATTCTGAAATATGTATTTTCTCAATACGACTAAATTACTCACTAAATTATTTCATAGCTTGACTACAAACATATCTCAATGGGAAAGTGGGAATTTATTCACTATATGCTGGCAAGTCCATAAACACTGAAATCACAAGAAAAGGATATTTTTTTCCCCATCATTTTTGTCACTTTGAGCCCATAGAAAGTGCCTGATGTAAAAAATGTATAATTCTATTTTAAGATATCCCTTCAGGTTCAGATCACGAGGAAGATGTTCTTGTACAGAATGTGTATTTTGACAAAATGAGGCAGAAAGAGAACAGATAGTTAGAGTTGTGACAAAGTGTCTGCACGCTTACAATATGTACGCTCCCCTGCTGAGGATACAATATGCACAGACAAGAAGGTATTCCCTCGAGTGTACATATATTACCCTGGTGGCTTGTGCTGATTTGTGAACACTGCCTCTGTTTTGGTCCAGCAGAAGCAGACGGCTATAGATCCCTCAGTTCGGAGCTCCGGCCACTTGTGTGGCCGTCCCTCAGGCTATGCAGAGGGACCAAGAGAAAAACACAGCAGAGGCGTAGACAGTTGTTTGGTGTCTCCTGAGTGCTGGGATGCCAGATGGCTTCCTGATTGATTTTCTGGTCCTCTTCCAATTCTTTATCACCACCTTTCCCTCTGTGTCAGAGGTGTACTGCCGGGGGGACTTATCTTTTGGGCTCACACCAGCCAAACCCTCCTCCGATGAGCACTTGTTACTCGTTTGCTTGAAGTTTGATTTATGAACAGAAATCATAAAGAGTACAGTTTTTGACAGCAGAAGCAGATAATAGAGAGGACTGAATGAAGCAATTTGTGACCTCTTACTTGCCATTAACCTTCCCAGGCTGTTGGCCCATTGGTCTCAAAGGAGCTCTGTTAGGAACTGGTGTTAGGGAATTATCGGACTGAAAGAGATTTTTGCTATTGATTCAGATTGTGTACTCACAAAGAAATAAATGGGACATTGAGAAAAAGCATTTTGCCACAACCACAGCGGATACTTGAGTAAAACCAGAATCCCTTCATTTGCCAAATATGATGAATGTACAGTAATGCATGAAGGCGATGATGTTGCAACATGTAACATCTGTGCATACAAGCTCACCATAGTACAAGCCTAATGGCGAAGCACAAGATGTGCTTTACTTACCGCTCTGAGCATGTATTTACAGTTTCAACGCGGTGTGCAGAGCATTGGAAAAGAGTATCATGAAAAAGCTGTACTTTGTAGCATGAAGGCACAAAACAGCGTATTGGAATATGGACATAATTTGTGGAATTAGAGTTCCCAGTAGTCCATAAAGGCTTTTTCTGGCACTGCGAGTGATACGTGATTGTGCAGACAATGCTTGGTGATAAGTGAAATGGACCAACTGACCAGTAGGAAGATTACGGTCAGCTCCATAGAGGGAGGGGGAGCGACAGCTGTCATGGGATTGTGCGATAAAGTGAAAAATTGCGACTGTGTACGGTGACACTGCTTGATATTGGTGGAAGAACGCTGCATGCTTAAGACAAGCTCGGGAACGGTTTGTCTTGTAAGTGTGCTGAATCCCTGGCAATGCTGCAGTCTCTTACCGAGTTTCTCTGTTTTGATTTAAGACTAAGAAAAGCTGCTTCAATGAGTATTATCCACAAGGGATCAAATTCACCAGGAACAGGTGAAATTGCCCTTTTAATACAGTGCTCATGCTTTATGTATTGAGGACTTAAGCGGTAACAGCTTTTCCATTTCCATCAGTTTGTGTCTTCTGCCTGTGAGTGCAGTATAAATATTATATTCTGTTATTAAAATTGGTTATTTATTGTCCCCTGTGGCCATCTGTTATTCCAGACATGTCCTACATAGTAAAACATTCTTTATGCTGGCATTATATTATATGCTAATTTGATATGGTACACGTAGCGGCAGTAAAATTGATATTCGCCAGTCAGGAATCATATCTCTCTGGCAGGTCATATAGGACTTATATATCAATCAAGCCTGTGTCATAAACAGTAGTGATATTCCAGGGATCTGTTGGAGCACTTGAACCTGTAAAGTGGCTGATTGTACTGTCACCCAACCCTAATGGACCGTGCAGCGCTATTTTACAATAGCATACACACATCTTCTGTTTATAAAGGTAAACCATTCCCAGCGCAGACATTTAGTTATTTAAGTGGTAAACATGCACAAATAATAATGCTGGAATTGAACATCGTGTCTGGTGTGTTGAATGCTGTCAGTAACTCCAGTGGCCTTATATTGTTAGTAGGAAAAGGATATGATTAACAATATTTTTGTATTTGTTAAATCTAATAAATCGACCAAATCTGAAGTCAATGTACCTGCTTAACTGTTGTCAACTGAAAGTCGAAGTAAGTAAACACAACTGTAATGCTGGATTTCTGTTTTTGAATGTTCTTTCTCATTATGTCTTGCTTTTAATACTGTATCTAATATTGTTTTATGTCTTTAAAATGTGCATCAGTATTTAAAAAAAAAAAAAAAAAAAAAAAAACTTTTGATATTGTACACCATTGCGTATCCATTAAAGCTGTGACTCATCAGCATCCCTGATGAAAGACAGGCTATCATCCACATTTAACTGTGATGGAGACTTGAATCAAGACGCTCACAGGGTAATGAGAGAAGAAAATGAGAAATAGAAAGGGGGGAGTGAGTTTTCCAACCATATCCAATTGGTTTGATCACCAGCTGCTGGGTGAGATGGTGAAATGTCAAGCCAGCGCCAAGTTGCTCTGTTCCCCCTGGTGTTGACGTTCTGCCCTGCAGTCTCTCTCAGTTACTCGCTGATGATGTTCTGCTGTTCGTTTCGTAGAGTCCTGAGTGAGCGTGGGTCATGACTTTGGACAATGGCACGGTGAATGGTGGTTAAAAGATAAAACCATACAAGCCTTTTTTTTAGTGTAGTAAATACAAATCCAAAAAAAAGCCTTTTGCCATATCAGAAAATATAAAATTCCATATGAGTGCATCTTTTAACTTCAGCTGCTAAAGTGTGTCAAACCACTGAAAATAATAGCATGGAACGTTCGTACTCTGCATGAGATGAGCTGGTTTCTGGATGACATGCTTTGATGGAAAACTTGCCAGAAATCCTCACATTCTGACAAATGCTGCCTAGACGCCACTCGGCTGCTTCCCAGGAAAAATGGAAGCGCTGCAGAATGCTGGGATGCTGCTGTCTCTAGCACCTACGAGATCTTGCAGTACGAAATAGCTCTATAAAATATCCTGAAATTCATCAAATGCGCCCACAGAAACGCTGTATGTCGTTGCAATCTCTGTGCACAAGTGTAGCCCTAGTTTTGGGTCTGGTGCGACACACGTGCAGCAGTACAGTCCCCCACACCCCATATGTGTCTTTAATGATAATGCAAAACAAGGCTCCCCATGGTGCAAGTCTTTGGAGATGCTCAGGCTTCAGTTGTCAGGGAGCGAGAGGAGGAGGAGCAGCACACACACACACACACACACACACTGACAGGAGGCCATTTCCACACTGCATGTCTGTTAAGTTTATGTAATCCCCAATACCCAGAACAGCTCAGGAGCAGTGGCTGTTGGCTGCATACATTAGATGACACACTTTCACTTTCAGGAGGGACTCCAGACGGTGCAGTAAACATGTGAGGCCTAGATACAGATATAGCATTGCATTTCTTATGCACCACCACTGCATCCTATTAGGTCCGTCGTGTAGTGAAGAAAGCAGCAAAGCTTCCATGAAGTCACTCAGTCAGTAAATTAGGTAAAATAACCATAACCAGCTATCCTACAGTTCATCGGTCCTGTCTGAGCAATATTGCGGTTTTATTTGTGTCATTTCCATTTGGCAGAAGCAGGAAATACATAAACAGCTATTAACCTTGCCAGCTTTAAACACTACACACATTCAGAATTGTAAGTGCAACAATGAAAAGACGACAGCCAGTGGATTTTGTTGTGAAGAAAATCATGAGAGAGTGTTTAAGTCACAGTGGATATGAAGTTTCTATGGTCCCACAAAAAACATGCGTTTGTAGAGCAGTGATGCGAAATACAAATACCATAATAATACAAGGTAAGCATGGAAAGAATAATCTGGTACAAAACAATGCACTCAGAATGTCTTCAAATACTTGAGGGACCAGTTTCACAGATGTGTCTCGATTTAAAGCCTTTTTCAGCTGAAAGCCTGCTTCAGTGTAAGATCAGGCTTATCTAATCCCCGTCTGTGAAACCAGCCAATACAGCATCAAAGGCAGCCTGCTTGTTGCTCGTTTGCCGTGAGTTACCCCCTCTGTTTTTTTCAGTAGAGCTGGACCTCACCAGGAGCTGTCAAGGAACATTATAAGAGTCCTGGCTTTCCAAAATATGATTCAGCTGAGAGCCACCAGATAACATGAAAAAAAAAAAAAGGACTTTTCATCTTCTGCAATGCAGTGATTTGAATGCAAAAGTCACACACACACACACACAGCAAAGACATGGCGAAAGTTAATTGATAATTTGCCAGCTTTTCATTTTCTCATTAAAAAAACGTATGATCCCATTCTCAATCTGAGCAGTTTGAACATAAGGGCGAGTCATTAAAACAAGTAGATAAGAATATTTGACTTTGATTATGAAGGTGATTATGGATAATATCTCACCCTTTTCAATTACTGTGACTGTCAGAGTGGAGCTGTAAATTATTAGATCATAGCTTTGTTAATGACATCAGTGGACGGGTCCTTGATAATGAGTCACTTGTCACTTGCTCAGACTTGCTATGCAGATGATTCTGACCATCGGTGCTCTGTTGTAGATTGAGGAAGACAACAAGTGGGTTTTGATAAACCATCATGTTTTCTTGCTGTTTTTGATCTTTATGACACACTGAACATATTTCTATTTTTTTTTTTAACCATCAAGGATTACAGTAGAACTGTTATCCATGCCAGTGACGTGGGTCTGGAGATAGATTGATAGCTTCTTCTTACTGTTTTTAGTTACATTAGTGCACGTGGTCACAGCTGTTGCAAATTTGCCAAATGTGGATCAGAATCGATTATTTTAAACTTTGGGAAATAATTTGTTCAGAAGCATCCGGTAGCAGGTTTTGCCCGTGTGATACACCAGAATGCAGGTCTTGTGTGATATTCACGGTGACACTGTTGATGTATTTAATTACTAGAAGCATTTCCATGATGAGGCGGGGGCAAACAGTCACAGCACACATCACACTTGTCTGCCAAAAAGTGTAGGCTTTCCTCTCCTACAGCCAAAGGACATGGCAGCAATGTTGCAGGCGGAGCAGCTGCACCCCCACTATTAGACTTGGGGGAACAAATGTGTGTTTTTGCATCTCCACTTTTTGATCAGACAACTTTGTTTTTTTACATTTAAATGAAAATGTTCCTTCTACACCTCCCCTTGCCCACCACTAATCATGCACCCCCACTTTTAGCTATAACAAAGCGCAGATGTATGGCAGAGCCTGGAAATACAATTATGTGCTATTTCTAATGTAGAGAATGTGGATTGGGAAATGAAACACAATACTCTTAACTGTGGTCACTTGCTTTCCACACATTTTCCTCTTTAGATTCTGAAGTTTCTTTACTTCATCATACTTTATTTTCTTTCCCTATCCGAAGCAATGTTGAAACCTGTCTAAGAGCAAGTCATATTTGGCAGAAATTATGTACTTTGCTAAAGAGAACACTAGAGTCACATTGATTCACACCCCGGCAGACTGTGATTTTTCACAACCTCCCCCAACACAGCCTACTGACAGAATACCTCTTTAATGTGTTCCTACGAGATAAAATGCTTCCACAGGCGATTAACCATTCCACCCCTCTTCCATTCATTTCACTTCATCAGATTACTTGATTGCTTGCTAAATGGACTGCCTCTCTCCCCCAGGGAAATATACTGTATGTATTTCCTTTGGACAAAATGAGATGTGGTTGATTTATTTTTTCCTCGCACACCGTGTTTTTAGACATTCGATCAGCCGTAGTCCAGTTCAGTCAAGTGTACCTCAGATTCTGAAGTATTATTAATCTTTTCCAACATGAATTTTACATTCAGGTCTACATAGAGGCCTGGAGCTATTTTAGAGGTTCAGGTCGTGAATAGTGAAATTGGGAAAGCATCAGTGGTAGTGAGACCATCAGCTATGTAAAGGCTGCCAGCCTGACTCCTGCTGATTGCCTCACATACAATATATGCGTTAAAGGAATAGTTAGACATGTTGGGATATATGCTTTTTCCTTTTCTTGTCGCGAGTTAGAAGAGAAAAACACTACCACTCTCATATCTGTCCGTTAAATACAAAGGTGGTGGCCAGGCGACGGTTGGCTTAGCTCAGCGTGAAGACTGGAAATGGGAAAACAGCTAGCCTGGCTCTATCCAAAGGCAACAAAATCCAGCGAAATCACCCCTAAAACTCACTATTTAAAGGCAGAGAGTATGTAACTTATTTTAAACGTATCTTATTTAAAATGCTTTGAAATTGAGCTACGGCTCAGTGACAGACTGCTGTGAGCTACCCACCAGTTCGTGATGGCTATTTTGCAGAGTTGTTTATTTGTTAGACTGAAAAAGCTGTGAGGTTATCAGTCAGCGAGACTTCTCATCACTATTGTGGACTCTTCCTCCGGCAATAGCCAGAGCAAGCAGTAAATGCTCATGTGCCTTGGAGGAGTGACGGAGTGGCCCGAAGGGAGGGGGTGGGACTTTTTCGATCGGATACTTTTGAAATCTTGCTTACTCTTGCTAGTTTCTCCAACTCTGCAGGTTATATCTTGGTATAAAAAAAACCAAAGTGTGAAAATGACAAATTGTGGTTTAACAAGGACTATTTCTTGGCCAGGAGTAGTGACTTCCTGGAGTCTCCAGTGGGTGCCTGGCAAAGTTATAACGACATCAAGACTCCAGAAAATCACTCTGCATGGCCAAGAAATAGTCTGGCACATAACGTCCAGTATAAACACAAATTGCACTTCTTTTTTGTACAGTTTACACAAACACGGTATAACATTGCTAATGAGAGAGCTTTAGATTTGCAGGCAGGCAGAGTTTGTTACCTTTGAACAGAACTAACCTAGCTGTTTCCATGTGTTTCCAGTTATCAAGCAAAGCTAGCTGGCTCCTGGCCCCAGCTCCATACTTATGCATACAGATATGAGCATGATTTCCATCTCCTCATCTTACTCTCACAGAAAAGACATAACAAATACGTCTAATTCCCAAAATATGAAATTTCCACAATCTGTATCCCAGCATGCCCCATTTCAGTCCTGGGCCAATTCAAGTCAGAGGAACATGGATCACCCATCCCTGAGCCCTTGATTTCCCTGCTTTCCCTTCAGATACATCAGAAAAATCCTGTGTGTGTAGAATGTGAGAAGAGTCACTTAATGTGTTGTTTTAGACCCAGTGGAGACTTAATTCTGGCACCAAATGTCTAAGTAAGATCTTGTTGCCTGATGCTGTTTTCTCATCACTCTCCCAGGAGATAAAATAAGTCCTACACCTTGGCATGCTCCTGATTTGGAGTGCTAAAGACATTGACATAGCTTTTCACAGTGTATGATTAAATTGAATTCTGCCTTCTCTTGAGGGGCTTTTTCACTTCAGGGGGTAGTGATGCAGGTCAAATGAACAGATCCCTCGCTGTCTGGGTGTAGTCATGTGTGAATTAAACGCCTCATCACTTTACAGAGGCAGTGTCAGCTGCGTAAGTTAATTGTGATGGTCTTCCACGTTTACAATATACACACAAGCATGCATAAATCTATAAACCAAACACAACCTGACACAGCAGTCTCAGCTGTTTACTGTCCATGCTTTATTCTAATCAGCAGTGAGTGCTTGAGATGCCATGTTACCATTATACTGGGCTTATTCTGAATGAAAATGTTGTTTAAATATCATTTTCATGCCAGAGAATTAATTACTGTAGTCCATTAATCTTATCTGTTGGTGCAGAGGCAGTGGATAAGAAACTGGTGAGGAAGAAAGTAGCAGGAAGCAGTCAAGCTCCAAGCTCAAGCATCTGAGGACTGGCTAATGTTCTTTTAAAAGAGAGGCAGCACTTAGAGTTCTTTAGCAGTCGCCAAGTCTAGGAAAAAAAAAACTATCCCTGCCTCTGCATAATTCATTACCTATGTGATGATGATGTGCTTGGTCAGACAGACAACCAACTACCCTGGCAATGGAAATTTAACTTAGATTGATGTAACATACACATGGTATTAATCATCTAAGTCATTGAGCTGATGCCTTATTCAGTGTTGATAAAACACATTTGTCAGGGGATACTTCTTGATGTGGCTACGCTCCCACTATTACTTTTTTCATTACTATATAAAATAAGTACTAATGCAGCAGAAGTTAGCTCTTCCCTGAAAATAAGTTGTAGTGCACTGGCGAAAATCCTGCTTGTGTCTGAAGCTTTCAGCTAAAACCCATTGCCTTTGATGGGAGATGGAGTTAAGCTGAGAAGGGAGAAGCTGGCAAAGGCCACTAGATATTCTTCAAGTACAACAAACAAGTAAAATGGACCTCAGTTGTGAGAATTTTCTTTTGTCGAGCTGGTGTTTCTGAGGTTAAATGAATAGTTTGACATTTACCACTCTCATGTCTGTGGGGTGAACAGCTACATCCAGCAGCTGGTTAGCTTAGCTTAGCTTAGCATAAAGACTGGCTATAGCTTGCCCAAGGTAATGAAAACCACATACCAGCAGTTTTAAAGCTCATTAAGTAACACATTATATCCCATTTATTTGGTTCATACGGACGTTGAAGCACGACACAACAGACTAAGGCTATTTCTTCTTGTTTCCAGTATTAATCTAAGCTAAGATAAATTCCTGCAGGTTGTGGCTTCATACTAAGCGTACAGACATGAGAGCAGTATTCTTCTCATCTAACTCTCAGCAAGACAACAAATAAGTGGATTTCCCAAAATGTCTCACTATTCTTTTAAGAGTTATTCTTAAAGCTCATGTTTTAGTGTAGGTCAGTATAGGTTTATAGATAATGTTCTTGTTCTCTGTGTTGAATATAGCCTGGTGACGGCTTAAAGTTTGCCTACACGATCAGCAGAGTATTCCTTTGTTATGTAAAAACGGGACCAGCCCGGTTGGGCAACAGAGAATTGTGGGTGCAAGTTTCCTGAGAATGCCAGAGCATGGGGGTGGGGGTCCAGCAGTGAGCCAAGTCACTGACCTTTCCAGCGTGCCGATCAATAAGGCTCAACATCGCAGGGCTCCGGAAATCTCTCAGTAGAGAGACAAGAAGCAGAAGACTCACACTGTCAGATGATGCGCTAATTGCTTGTGGTTGCTAACCTCACCTACCCATGCTGGGTGGAACTCTGTGGTATCATCCAGCCCCCCTACCTCTGGGCCCTTCTGTGGAGTGTGGACCCACAAACCACTGTTGGCCATGGGGCAGGTCGCTGTGCATGTGCTAGGTCACATAAGGTGGCATACATACAGTCTGTGCATACAGTTGCTGACCCATACACTGCAACGCCTATAGTGAAGGTAAATATACTATTATGTATCATTATTATAATACAGGGTCACACAAGCCTCATTTGAAAGCTGTATTTACTGTGTTGGACATCTGTTTTACAGGCTTGATGAACGGTGTGTCTTGAATTGTACTTGTTATGGATGCCCTTGCACCACTATGATAAATGAAAAAGAACACAAAACATAAGCTTCTCTGGATAAAAACATCTGCTAAATGCACAAAAACTGCATATGGCAGCCCTCTTTTCACCATGGCAAGCTAAACTGCAATAGCTCACTCTGTTCTGTATAAACACCCAGTTATTTGAATAATAGAACCCGAAAGTGACAGGTGAGCAATGCTCAGCGGGTAGTGATATGGAAATGGTGCATGTAGGACTGCGCTCATTGAGCCTGCTTGCTGATACGGAGCCTGCAGACATGCGGAGGAGTGGCAGTGAACAGGGCCAACTCCTCTTACTGCCTAACTCTGCTTTCATCGCCCTGCTTTCATCAAGCTCAAGTGCCACAGCTATTAGACCTTTGTGCCATGTTGAAGGGGGGGAAGCTGAATGTGCCAGCACGGTTGGCTAGGATACTTCCAAACTGCTTCCCACAGCAGCTCTTTGATTAACTACTCAAAATTATGATTAGCCTTAAGCATTTTGATTTTTAAACATACTGCATGGATACATTTGGTCCCTTTTAATTTCCTTCTTTGTGTTATACTTTGCCTGATCTGATTTTGCCTAGACAATCTAGTTTACAGACTGAATTGATGTACTGTTTTACAGTCGTCTTGAACCAAATAACACAATGACACTTCACAGGGAAAATGCTTTTCTCCTACCCCACACATTTGAATCTATAAATTGTAGCTTTTTTCAGTGTTATAGTGGTAAAATGTTTCTCATCTTTTGTTATGATTGTATTGTACAAGTGAGTGGAATTCACTCACACAAGTCAGTGACAGAGAAAAACGCATGAACACACACATTTCCATTTGCTTCTCCGGATTAAGTTGCTCAGCACCTGTGGAGACTCCTGTCCCTCAGTAGTCCCTCTGTTTCATTCCTTTCTCTCATCCTCTACTTCTATCATTGCTTTTTTATGCCTTCTGATTTCTGAATCTGAATGGTTATGATAAACTGTTTCTAGCATAATTTCAAGGCCCCTCATCATATCCATCTCTGGTGCCTGCAGGTTTTCATCTGGATGCCAGAATTACAGTCTTGTTTTGTGTCAGGAGTGTGGCAGGAACAGTATGGAGTTTTCTGTCTCTACCCACAGTCCTTCATGGAGCACAATCACACAAAAGATTCAAGGAAAGACGTGGAGACACAAAATCTATTGAGTGGATGCAGCCAGAGGCAGACTATGAAGCTCCTGCCAGAGAGGAGCCGGTGAGTGAGTGGCAGGTGGCCTGGCCCCAGGGACTCCTAATGAAGAGAGTCTGCCTGCCTGCTTATTGATCCAGCCACATCAGCTGATCTGATGCCTGGCTGACTGGCAGACGAGGGGGGGCGGTAATGGGCACCTGGGGCCACACACACACACACACGCAGGGTGGAAACATTGCACTCAACAGGTGTGACTGTGTGCTTGCATAGGAATAGCAATGTTTTGATAGGGTGTTAGAGGAAGCATCAAGGTAAGCTGTTTATTTGTGACTTACTGTGATGGAAGAGCATTTCTACACATCCAGTTCAAGATATGTGTACCTGAGTGGGCGGATATACTGTACATAGGTATGAGTCAGTTGTCTGTAATGTTGAACCTCTTTCCTGTCTTTTGGTACAGCACATGAAAAGACGAGGCAGAAGAGACAACAGCTGTCCGCCTGTCACTCTGTAACACAGCATTTCTAAGCCACTGTCCAGCATAATCTACTCACAAATTTACACACTCACACACACACACCTCTGCCATCACAGATGCTCCTTCAAGCTCATTATTTCTGGGACTGTCAGCTTGTGGCATGTTGTGTTGGTTGGGTAATGCATCTTAAGCCCAGCTATCAAATATGAATAAAGCACTGGCTTCCTCATCTATCTTTCATGGCTTTCATTTGTTAAGCCATTTGCCTGCAAAAATATTTTGCGTGTTCCCTTACTATTGTGAATAATGTGCTTGAGCAGCAGCAGTCGGTCTATTGTAAAACTGAACATACTGTTCTGGCTTGTGAGAATATTATTGTTTAGAAGGGGCTTGGTTAAAGTGTTTGTATGAATGGGCCTTTATAGTCATAATTGATATCATAAATGTTCATCTCATGGTTTGTGTGACATCATGATCGAGACTACATAATATACAGTACAAAGCTGTGTTGGGGAGTGAATGTCAAATTAACTGTGCATTTGTGTGTGTGTGTGCTTGCCTTTTTCAATTATGGTCAACATTGTGTGAATGTCTGGGTGTGCGTGTCAGTATGTAAGTCCATGTGAGAGTTGAGTGTGAATGCATGTGCGTTTGCATACATATGTGTCTATGCATTTTTATCTTTTTCCATGCATAAATGAGAGGGTACAAAGAATCCATACATTTTATATGTGTTCTATATTTGGACATGTTTGAATATAAAGTCAAAGCTCCTCCAAGGATGCGATATATATACAACGTGTCAATCTTGGGTTTCTCCATAAATGTTAACTGAACTGGGGGAGATGTTAAATATGATTGTAAGAATATTAAAATGAGATTTCTCAGCAGCTAGGCTGACAGTAAAAACTTAAAATACTAGAAAAGCATCATATTTTCTGTACTGGAATAGTCCAGCTCTCTGGGGTTTGGCTGTGTCTGTTCAGATCAGAGGGGCTGTCTGAGATTTCAGAATAAACATATACAAGGATCCTGAAACTGAGGTGAATGTCTTCACAAGTACACATGGACCCTGCACTCCTCTGTTCACATTGCTGAGCCATTAAGTTGATGCTGTCAGCATTCTGCAAGCAATCACTAATCAATACATATGTTGGGAACTCAGAGGCCGGGCATCTCCTGTGTCCATTAGTAGAGTAACTGGTGTAGAGAAATAGAAACTATATCACCAAGTGCTCCTCACTCAGCCTGTGGAGCCATCTTTGTCATGGACAGCCCCACCAACCGGCTCACACACGTATATAGAAATCATCCAATGGTTTTGAACCTCTTAAGAGCCCGCACCTCTTTGTCTTGGTGGAAGGAGTTGTGTATAATTAATGCCGGTGGGGTGAGCTGAGGTGGGAGGTCTTGGAAAGCTGCCGTCCATTCTTTCCATTTCTGAGCACATGCACTGAGGGACTGCATATGCACATGCATTAGCGTCAGTCATTAACTTGACCCACAGAAATGCCTGGAGATTCTTTTTCTGTGCCTGTTTTGTGCAGCTCACACTTCATCTCTCTATCTAATTTCCCCTCAATTCCTCCTTTGAACTCTTTGCTCTTGCTGCCCTTCTCCCCCATCTTCCTTTCACTCTACTGAAAGTGTCTGTATTATCACTTGGAGCGACGGTTTGTACAGGATTTTGTGTGAGGAAGAATGGCCATGCATGCGATGAGTGTGAGAGCGCTGCGTCTGAGACCTCTTAGCTGTGTTCGCATGAGCCTGTGAGCTTGTTTGTCTGTGCAAGTCAGTATACTTGCTTTTGTGCGTATGTATGTCTTCATACCCACTAATTAGAGTGACAGTTTTTATTAATACTTTGGGGCTAATGTGCAATAGCGTGACTCCAGCTTTCCTACTAGCTCGTTTACCCTGCTCTCTCGCCACCCCGGGCCCTAATTATCGAGCTGACGATCTGACATCCGACCACTAAAACAGAGACGACACATTGACATATTGTCGCTTCTGACTTTAGACTGAACTTCTTTAAACCTGAGGTTACGCTGTATTCCACGGACTTGTTCCAACAAGTCAGTTTACCTCTAACCATGTCTTAAAAAGGCACAGATACCAGGATACAAAACTGCATTGTCCCGAAATTGTACGAAAGGACGTGTATGCGTAATTCCTAGATTCCAGATTTCCCAGTGTTAGGTTATGCCCTCATATAAATCTGCATGTCAAGAGGGATTAATCAGTCTCAGAAAACAATAACATGACAGCAGACAGTGGTTGGCTTTCAGCATGTATTATAAATCCTACTTAAATTGTGGTATGCTGATGTTTTTCACACATGTTGTTACAGTCGGTAGGGTAAAGTGCATGCTGAGTATGACTCAGACGCAGCACTTCCTTCTGGTACATGAGGAATTTTAACAGGAATAGATCAAAACGTTGCCGGTGTGTGGATCTATCTTCCGACCGTGTTGCTTGTCAGAGAGGAGATAGATTCTTTTTTTTATCTCAAGACACAAATGCATGCATGGATCACATATACATGTAGTATATACATAATGATTTCTTGCAGATCATTCATACCTTTACACCACACAAAGTATTTTGAGGGAAATATCTATTTATTTTCCTATATATCCATATTTGCTTAGCATACACATTCCGAACACGTAGTCTGTTTTAATCTTGTTATATTCAACCTGCAGGCATGTGGAATTGCTGCTAAAGTGACGAGCCTTGCTATAGAACAGCTATGCTGTAGATGACGTAGGAAACATTCATTGTAAGTGTGATTATGTAAGACATAGTTCTTGCTATTACTAAGACTTGACAGTAATCAAAATAGTGTCCTCCCACAGCACAGCCGCAGCTGAAGCTCTTTTGAAGGCAGTGGCCTACTTTACACAGTCTCTTCTCATATTCTTGATTTAATTTCAGAATGGAATGAGAAAGGCTTTGATAACCTCTTCTGACCAGGACAAATGTAGCATGCCCGCTCAAGATTACCTCTCTAGAGTGCACGGCAGAGGACATTCTTCAAATCAGAAACATGCAGTGAGCATTTTGTGTCAGCCCTGACACAAAAGTGGACCCAGAATTTGTGGGTGCACCCTGCTGTGGTGCTGTCAGTCCACTAGCTAATTTTATTTATTATTTATATTACTGTGGTTGATGTCCATCTGTCAGCAAACTAGCCACAGTCAGTGCCTTTCATGTTTTTGCAGTGATAATTGCAAAGTCACACCGCTAAGCATCTGTTTTTCTTCGAGATAAATACCGGCCACACTCTGAAAAACCCTGCAGGTCATAGACAAAACTTACTGCTGTTTTGAGGACACTTCCAGATTCCCAAAAGACTTTTTTTTTTTTTTAAATCTCGCCTGAGTAAAAAAAGATATATTTGTGGCATGATAAAGAAAATGCAGCTTGTTTCCCAAGTTGTGCCCATGTTTCTTAAACCAAACAGAAACCTGAAATGACACCTCCTCTGATGGCGTGCATTAAAAATATGAATTCTTTCCATGCAGTATATGTAAAGAACATCAATATTTAATAACATTAACATAGAGCTCATGTGAAGTAACCTACCTATCATTTTTAAACAGATGGTTAGTGCAGCTCCCTCCCCTCTCCACAGAGTCTCTGTTCAGGCTGTATTAGAGTTGTTGGCATGCTTACAAATAACTAGCAGCTATTTCCAGTTAGTTAGCAAGGCCAGAGAACAAGAGCGACACACCTGCAATGGGTCCTAATGGATGACTGTCACTTCCGGGAGGCCATCTTTGTCCAGGAGAACAGAAACGGCGCAAATTGTTGTTTATTGTTGCACTCGACGGACTTATTTTCGTTTTTTATTGAACAGAAGAGCCTCTGAGAGTCTGGGAATACCTTCGAAAGGGAGGTAAGTGTTGTCAAACGGCCAGTAGGGGTTTCTTTTAAAGTTTGCTTTGGGCTTAACGTCAGCTCCTAAAGAGAAAACAAACTGGAGCTAACTTTATCAGAAAGATAAGGCGAAGCTAAGCTGCTGTGAAGCGACGTTAGCAGCACGTTTGTAATAATTCCCTCATCTTACTTAAGTATTATATTAATTGTTCAAACGCAGCGTTGTAGCCAAGCTTTTTTTTTTTTTTTTATTAACAATTTATATTAACCTGACGTTATCAAGCTAGACTCCTATCACCATAGCAACCGGTTGAACTCAAAATAGCTGCTTTCTGGCATGATGGAGCAGCTATTGAGGCCAGTTATATTACACCAATTAGTTTTCTGAATATAAATATGATGTTTATTGTCTTATGATATGATTAAAAATTAGCTGACCTTCTTAACAAAACCCCTGACATAAAATTAAGATACCTCAGTCAGGAAGGCCCAACTCCTCCATGGTCCACCTACACAGGAGTTTTCACTTCATTTCCCCGATTAGCGTTAAACCTCTCCCCAGGAGTTTGTGGGCATGTTTAATTTTCAGCTCACTCTCCTCCTCTGACTCTTGAAGTGGGTGAACCCACACCTCTCCCTTTCTTATTGGTTTGTTGGTTTTGGTAACCTCCTGCAGCCCGAGCATAAGGCAAATCAGCGTGCACCGCCTTAAAGCAAACTGCCACTGCCACGCCGTAAATGAATCAGACTAACAGTAAAACAGACAAATAAGTGAGGTGGGATGTTTGTGCTATTAGCCAAAAATGTGTTGTAATATTCTAAACATTTGTGCCATCACTTTTCACACACTCTTCTTGTCTGCCTTGTTTCTATTTCATCCCAACATCCTCTTGAGCCTGTAAAAAGGCTGCGCCCTGCTGTTTTTTTTAAGCTTCTGTTGTGATCACTGTAATGTGTTGCGTGCCCTTGTGTTTGCAGACAGCCAGTGAATGGTGAATTGATGGAGATGTGAGGATTTACCCATTTGAATTCTTGTGCATTTCAAGGTGAGTTTCTTTTGGTGATTTCTTTTTCTTTTAGTTGTTAAAGAGTCTGCATGCCATGAGTCTAAAAATCTGCTGTATAATATCTAGTTGTAAAATACTGATTGCCATGACCTCCAGTTAGTCGTGTAAAACATCCAGTTAAGTGAGATAAATGTTGAGGCAAAATAACCCGCAGATGCTGCAGAACAGTTTAGACTAGTTTGACTTGCAGACCCTATCTCATTAAATGAGTAGCACCAACTTGTTTAGCTCACAACTAATACAATTCTCATTAGAAAGTTTGAGTGTCAAAGGCCAATCCGAGTCATCCCTCGTCCTTATCACAAGGGAATTTTCCTAGTCAACAGTCTGCAGTGTTTTCATGTTTTCCAAGCTCATAAAACATGCATTCTCCACCGCCATGCATGGAACACGCCCTGTTGAGGAATCGCTCCTCAACTTGTTGGTATGCATGGAATTCGCAGGACTGTGACTCCAGATTCTGAAACCAATTATTCAAATAGCTGCCACTGTAACCAGCAGGGCAAGCGTATCGAGAACAAGGGAAAGAGGCATCTCAGCGATTCATAATAAAATATTCCCTGCTGTATAGTGGAGTTACTTGTCTGCGCCATTTCAAGATAGACTCCGATGTCCTTGGGTTGGAGTTTTGAGATCAGTCATGTGTGAGATAACTCAGAGCTAAGGTATTGCACTGGGATAAATGAAAGTCTATTTTACTTTTACTTCCAGTGCACGTGCCTGTGCACTGAGATCACAGCGAAGCCTTTTTATGCTGCACTTTATATGTTCATGGAGGTGGAATGTGATGCTAAGTCTTGATGACTTATAGATGTAAACAGAACTCAACGTAACGTCCTATTGCAGCTAAATAGTGAATTAGTGGCAGCATGAGTGGATAAATGGGCTAACCTTTCCATCTCCATCCACACACACATACACACACACTCCAGAAATATTAATCGAAGCAGCAGAGTGGTGTGATCAAGTGTAGTTATGAGGGGAAAAAACTGTTACAGACTGAGTTTCCATGAAAGTGTCATGAAGTTGATTAATTATCCTTCAGGCTGGTCAGTTATCTGCTCATTTTGTAAACAAGGCACAAAAGGTGTACATGGATATTCCATCAGTAGGCACAACCATCTGAGCTGTAAAATATGAGAGCATCGGAAATATCATTTTTCATTCATCCTGTTCTGAATACCTGGCATTTAAAATTCATAGAGCATCTTATGGCGTATTGTCAGAGTTTTGGTGAGGGATGTCCTGAGGCCACACCATTAATCTCTATTAAACAGGGACATGTCAGCCAGCTCTCTGTGTGTATGTATATGTGTGTGTGGAGTGGATGATGCATTTATGAGTCTTTTCAGCATTGAGTGTCAGGTATTAGGCAGTACAGTTGCTTAAAGCTTGGCCATTCTTTGGTTTGTTTCTGATTGATTTCTTAGACTATCAGGACATAGAACAAAATAATTTGTTATTGTCCATTAAACACATTCATGCTACTTGAAAGCTGTTGTCTAAGTCAGCGTGTATCTGAGCATGATCATTGGATCATACAGTCATAATACACACACACACACACACACACACACACACACACACACACACACACACACACACACACACATAGTCACATAATAAGAAATTTCACATCTGATTGCTGAAGTTTCAACATCTGCATAATTATTTCCCTGTGTGCCCTTCATACAACACAAGTATGTTCCAATTAGTGGTGATATATTGGCTTGACATCTCGTTTAGTGAGGACAGGCAGATTGCAGAGCCACGATTGAAAGCTTAATGAATGATACATAATCTGAAATGAAATGGACATTTTCATTTGGGCATCTGCAACAATCATTAGCTGGACACGCAACATTTCTGCATTAGAAAAAAAAACCAAACGGTGCCAATCTAGAGGTGTTGATTGATTCTGCCTGGTCAGTAGATGTATTTCAAACCATAGTGCGTGCTAATATCTACCAACTGAGAAACCCATTTTTAGAGCATTTCATTCCCAAGTGAATTATAATTTCCTTATCCCACATTTTAAGAGTTTCAACTGCTGTTTGATGCTACGTCCCACTCCACGCTGTTTGTACTCTATGACATATTGTTAAATCTCTACTGTCTTGGTGTTTGAGGAATGTTTTGAGCTGAGAGGGATGTTGTCTTGTGCGAAACAAACAGATGGGGCGACAACTTGACCTACTTCTTCATCTGGACCACTCTGAATAGAAAAGAAGGATGGCTACTGGGAGGAGAGAGAAAACAGCTGTGTGATGAGTTCATTGTGCGGATGAATACAAAGTGCAGCTATTTGTTTTTGATTTGCTTCACATCTTTTTTTTTTTTTTTTATTGTAGCATTTTGCTTACTTAACTGCCATGCTCTATGAACTTGCACCTTGAGCGTGGCAAACTTCCCGTGCCTTTTTTTTTTGGCCAGTTTTTAATGTCACATAACTTGGGAACCAGATATTTCTGACTTCATGGATCAAAACATGGGTCAAGACAGTAATCGACCAGAAATAACAAGAGCCTTTCCATGTTGTGTTCCTTAAGGAGTTGAGATGTCTGGTTTAATGAAAATCTTTCATATAAACAAGGTGCTTGTCAGAGAGAGAGAGAGAGAGAGAGAGAGAGAGACCTAGATATTCCAGCTATCCTCCAGGGCTATACCCAGTTCCTTTGTGTGTTGTGTGCACGGAGCTGCTTGGCCGTGTGATAAATGACCTGTGTTTTAAGAAGCCAGGAGGGTCAGCTCTGCCATATCAACCATGACGGCTTTACGCTTTAAACCTCAAATGACAATTTAGGAAATTGGTTGTGTTAGAGGAGGGGTAGAAATCAGATTGTGATTCGGGGTATTTGCTGTGCAAAGGTTATTTCATAATGGTCATTTTCTGATAGCAAGCCTACTCTACAGAGTCTGGAAAAAATTAAATGCTTGCAGATGGTATATTATAATAGTGCTGCATACTCTGACTTTCTCATCTGTAGAACCATGAAAAATATTATAGTTATCGCCATCATCTCTCTGAAAATGAACACCTGCATTATGTCACCTGTGTTGCACTTTGGTGGTGACCCTCTTGTGTAGTGATGCAGCAACAGTTCACACCTGTATCAACACGATGAATATAACAAGGCGGTCATATGCCCTGTTCCCTATTCATCCTCATCTTGGATTAGAAAAACGCATTGCGCTGCTTCTTGCGCTTTCATTCGGGCACCTTTTAAACAATCCCCCCTTGATGCTGATTGTAATTGTGCGTGTGATGTAATTGTGCAGGTCAAACTGTATGTGCCTCTCTTTTGAAATACAGATGCAGCTGATGACTTGAAAGGCTTTCTTTTTCCCACATGTGGAGAACAGTTACCCCCTGGCAGCATATTCTGTTCACTTCCCACGCTTGTTTAACAATACCATGAATTGTGTTGCAAACTATTGCACTAATTGCTTTTTTTGGACCTTGGGGGCCGCAGGAGAAGGTAATCCTTGTACAAAGAGACATGAATAAAAATGTATACCCTGCCCTGAGGAGGTACAGGTAATTGGCTAACACACACAGAAGTCAACAGGAGCAAGTTCATCTGTTTTCCTGCCCAGTGCAGCACCATGGACAGCGCAGAGGCTTCCCACCAGTTCACTGTCCATGGTGCTGAAATTCTGCTGAATTCCTGGCTAAGAATCCTTCGTTTGCCAAATATTTTAGGATTTGCAGAGTTAAACCAATGATCACAATAGTTATTTGTATACACCTTCTGGCAGTTCCAATGTCTGGATTAAATTCACTTTTAATGTGACAATGATCGCTGTCTTATCATGCTTCTGGACACTTTGGCAGGTATGGTTACATGGGGAATCAAAGCTCTGTTGCCTGTGGGAACAATCTTACTATCCTCTAGGATAAGCATTTATAATGAGTCACTAAAAATATAGCTGTGAGAAGGGTGTTTGATGTGACTGTTGTATGATGTGCAGCATACTAGAGCCGTACACGTGTATACAGCCCTGCATGTTTTAACTAGCCTTTTCCATGTCTGAAACATCGTCTGCTTCCTAAAAGCCCTGTAAATCACTCTTGGCTGTCAAGCCGCTGATGAGTCTGCCCTGCATAAAGCCTATGCAGCCTTTCCACCAGGCTGTTGTATCCCTCTCCTCCTCCTCCTCCTCCTCCTCTTCCTCTCACCCTCCCCCCTCCCTTCCCTCGTTTCCTCTCCTCCTCCACATCCATTGCTCCCTCTTGCGCGCGCGGTGAGCAGCAGCAGCGGCTTCAGCGCTCCTCTGACGCACCATCGGAGATGAGCATCCCAGTCCCACAGGCTGTCAAGGCAGACTCTGTCGACATCTCCCCCTCGGACCTCTGCGGTCAAGCTTTCAGCACCACCTCTATTTGTTTTTCAGTCTGTTTTCCGTATCGTTTCGTTTTCTCCTAATTTGTCAGATTCAGCGCTGCGTTTGGCTGGGATGCCCACAGTTGCCATCTCTTGGCTGGGAATTTACTTCGGAGGTGATTTTCGTATCCGCAACAACTGTCAACGAAAGTGATTGATTCCTGTCTACACTCACGGTGATCTTCTCCCCGTTTTCGTAGCATCCTTCAGGACCTTCTTGTGCTTTTAAGACAAGTGGTTCAAATCAAAGGTGAAAAGGTTGGTTGAATTTGAGGGCTGCTTTGACAGGAGATCGTCTGGATGACGAACACCGAGTGGCAATAGCTCTCCCTCTGCACCGCGAATCTCTGCGCCCTTGGAATATTTTTACAGAGGCACTATAGAGTAGAAATATTTTTTCTCAGTTTGCAGTCATAATCCATACGACGAGTTTGCCCACTGCAGGGGCTGCTGCGGCTGTCGTGTCTGCTCCGTTTTGAAATACGATTTCCTTGACGGGCGGGCGTCTTTGCATCCCGGACGAGCCCGAATTTGCAATGCCCAAACAGTGAGGACACGGTGGGATCTCATTTGGTCACCCTGCACGGTAGCATGGCTCCAGCCCGGAGGGACTGCAGCGGCTGGGAGATGTTCCTCCCGACGGGATGCCTGCTCCTCTCTGTTTTGCTATTTCACCCTGCCCTGGCCAAGGTGTGTAACGACCGCACCAAACACGGACAGGACAACAGCTGGTTCGCCAGGGACGGGGAAAACTTGCCCATCATGGTTCTTATGCCCATGAACGAGTCGGCCCTGATGAGCAGCATCAGCCAGGGGATCGAGCCGGCAGTCCAACTGGCCATCCAACACATACGGGAGTCCAAGAAGTACTCGTTCTCACTCATCACCAAAATCTACGACACAGAGGTAAACACACAGAATAAACCCTGTCCCTAAGCTGCAGCTGGTTGTCTCAGGTGTTTTAAAACAGTTGTATATAACCTGTGTGTGCGTGCGTGCATGCGCGTGTGCGCACGTGTGCGCACGTGTGCATAGCGCGCATTGCCCCGCGGCGCTCCACACATTGTGCGTCCAAGAGGAAACGCTGGGCTCTGTTATGTTTGGTGCATGTGCAGCCTCGATGTTAGTGAGCGTGTTTTCATTGCGCAAAAGTCAACTGCGATCACTTTTAGTCTCCAAATGACAACACGGCGTTAGCGCTCCGTCTCGCTGCTGTCGCCCGTCGTTGACAGTGCATTTAATTGTAACCTGGCACCATGAGGCACTGCATCGGCCCGGCCGCTCTCACTTGCTCTCCCCATATTGGACGTTTTAGTGGTTACCGCAATCTCAGGATGAAACGGAATGACAAGGCTGCCTGATGATACAAATGTCATCGCCGTCACTCAGTTACATTTGCATTAAGACGGCTCATTCGGCCTTTCTGTTGTCACCACTTTATAAAACGTGTGTATAACCTCGGTGGCTTTGCGCTATGAAGATTTTTAGTCACGAATTAGCGTATCTTTTAACGATGAAAGAGCTGCCTCTCATCGTGCCTGAAGATGGCGGTAATTGGATGTACGATTTCTTCTGACTACTTGCACCCTTAAAAGGAGCTGCATCACTCAGTGTTCACGCTCTAAATTAACATCTGTTTATTCGATAACAATAATATACCACTCCAGTCGAAGTCCTATTGAAGCGCAGTCATCGCTAAATCTCTGCAAGTTTTGACAATGTAGGCGTGTTCTCCATAATTAGTTTACACTTGCTGTATTTGAATCAGTCAACAGTACTTGTAGATGCCTTTCAGGCTTTTTCTGATTTCCTTGCTCTTGAGGACGCAGTGCAAGTGAGGAGTTTAAAGCTGCCTCACAATACAGTTGCCATGCCAACATGTAAGGGTGTTGATCGTTTGACAAACCTGTTTAACAAGCACAAAATGCCACTACTTAATAATCAAATAACTGTATTTATAAAATGTGTTCTAGTCTTAGGTACATCCAGATTTGTTTTAGCTAAACGTCAACTAACTTTTTCCTCCTGTGCCTGAGATAGCAGTAATCCTCTTGGTTTATTCCTGTACTTATTCAGTGTACACTGCACAGGTGTGTCCGTTTGAAAGACCATACACATCTCTGTTGACAGAGGTAAGCCCTCACAGGCAGCATGCGCTCAGACCATGGGATTAATATGCTCTTATGAGAGTTATGATTCCCCCCCCCCCCCTTCTATTCCCCTGGAGAGAAAGATGAGCTGGAAGCAAGAGGTCAGTGGGCCAGTCTGACATCCGCTCGCTGGGAATGTCTGATAGTGATGCCAGCTTTCTAATACTGGCAATCAATGGGAACTCATGAGAACAGTGTTATTTGATGACTTTGTGGTCAAAGGCTAAACTCTAGTACACTGTAGCACTGCCAGTCCCATGGTATTTGACATTTGTTTTGTATACAGGCCAGCTGAAAATTCAAGCTCTGATCATGTTTTGGAAATGTCAAAATAAAATTATTCTATTCTATACTATACTAAAACCTTAATGTTAACACTATACAAAATACTTGGTTTTTGGAAGTGCACAGATGCATGCTTAAAGATATAGTCAGCACACTTCCTTTTTTATTATTGGATTAGTGGCAGTGGTTGCCTGGTAGCTCTGGCTTTAATAACGCTATGAAAAAAGCTCCCTGCCAACAATTTAGAGTGTATTTACAAACTATTGGAAATCATCTGGCACAGCCTGGCATGGTTAAAGTCAACAAGGGAAAACACAGAGCACTGTGAGGTGCAAATGGCAATATATTACAGCAGCAGAATATTGTTATTATATATTTGCAGAGAATAACAAAGAAACAGTCAGACTTAAGAGGGAGAAACATTATTTCAATAACATCTTAAGATTTGAGGAACTATTATTGTTTGCTCATATCAGATGAAGCGGTCTGAAGTGTTCTGAGTGTCTGAACACTTACGGGCGGATTAGACCTTTGCCTAGGACGGGGTTATTGCTTTAGTGTTGACTATATTGCTTTTGGAGCCTCTGACATGTTTGTAGGAGCAATAATGTGAAGTAAGTGATGGCTGTGCTATTAACAATTTACCATACATGTGTTCATTGTATGTTTATTGACCTATAATTTTTTTTTCTTGCACATGAATAAATATCCGTGAACACTCACACACACACAAGCACACAGCTTCCTCCCATACCACATGCTTATGTCAAAAAACAATGCATGCATCAGTGCATTTGCTGCAGCTAGCAGGCCAAGTGTGTGCCTGTGTGGTGTTTGTGCACGTGTGTCTGTGTGAATGTGTGGGCACTGGGATTTATCCTGGCAGATGTAAGTAATCAGTCCCTGAGCAGAGACTCTTTATCCCTTTATCCCCTGTCGGTGGAGCCATGGGTAGAGACAGGGCAGGCCCAGTCCATCCCCTGGTGCTGTGGAGCTGGGTGGTGGTGCTGCTGATGATGGGGATGGTGAGGCACTTGGGGGCTGTCCCACTGTAAAGGGCCCGAGAGCTGAGGCTGTGCTGCTACAGTGAGGTAGTTGGCTGTTGGAGGATTGGAGAAGCAGTTACCAGAAATAGAGCAGATGTCCTGACGTGGAACGCCTGGAGATGAGATCTAATGCGGGCTGGTGTGAAACTGGTTTGATCAGGCCAAAGCTGGACTCCTAAAATGGTTCAGCAATATACGCATTGTAGCCAGCCGAGGCCGTCGCAGATGAGAATACATCTTTGCTTTAAAACCAGAGCATTGCAGGTAGAAAAGAAGCAGGATGGATTATATCAACTGGGAGGCTTAGAGCTGGAGCAGGAGTTGGTCCTCCACTGCAGCTCTAGATGTGTGAGTGTGGGTTTTAGTGTAACCGAGGAATGATACTGTAACTCTGCAGGCTTAGCTGATCAAAGCTTTGGAGAGGACAGGAAGCACTGGAAGAGGATGGAAGGGAGACTTTGGGCAGTGAGAGCGTTCTAGGCTAAGCTACGCTAGTTCACCGGCTTATAGGATGTGTGACAGGCCCTTGAGAGGAGCCACTCTGGGAAAAGATCACTTTTTAGCAGAATATTTAAAGTATTTAACTGTGGTAGTTTTGAATTCATTGCTGTGTTGTCCTCAGCTATGAAAAAACACATCAGACAATAGATACACATTGTAACCAACCCTGACACACATTTAGGTTTATACAGTTTCATCAATTAGGGCTGTCCCTTTTTCCAAAAAATCAAGTACGAACCAATAAGAACTAACACATAATTTGTTCAAATTAATTTAAAAGCAAACCCATGAGCACCAATCGAAAAATACTTTAAAGAATTCACACGGTCGCGTTAATTGGCAGTGCATCTGCTGATTCACTTGAGTGACCAGCTAGCAGGTGAGCTCAGAGTTGTTTTTGTGGTAGTGTTAGCGCAGGCAGTTTCCTTTTGTAATGGCAGTAAACAGCCTCAACTTTAACCAAGCTGGAGAACAAGACAATGACCCCTTATTCACTGTGAATTTCAAATTCGATGAAATCATTTTCCTGCGTTCAAATGGTTGTTAGAGTTTACTCGACCACCCGTGCATCTGCAGCGATCCAACACCTTTAGTTTTCAGCAGTAGAATGGGAATCTAGAATTTAATTAATATACATTCAGGTAACATGCTCCCTTGCTATCATGTTTCCTATGTTCTAGCTGTCAGGGAAGAATGAAGACACGTGTTTTTAAAAGCAAATCAATACAACCACAAAGACACAGAGTCTGCAGTTAGAGATACAGATCTTGCCCATATACAGTGCACCTGACACAGTATGCAGATAGGTATTTATAGTATGTGACTGTCTATCCATGCAGTTCTATGGGCCTCCTGGGATTATGTTAGCAGTGGCCTTCTGTATGTTCAGTGATACTGCACACAGATATGAAATGCCTCTCTTCCTCTCCACTCTGAGGACTACATGCACTGCAACATGTCACATTTGTGCACATGTTGGCAAGCCTGAAACCACCGTACAGTACACTTGTTCACAGGAGGAAGAACACCCCCTTGAGCATATATAAGGCATTCTGTCATTTTGTCAGAAGAAGTTAGGTTTGCAGTGGGAAGTCATTACCATAATGGAGGTCAGGATGCTGCTAAGCATAGGTCTTAAGTCAAAGCCAGCTGGTTCAGGGCTGTCAGTCTTTTTAGCACTGAGGAGAAATTTGTTTTTACTCACTGTTATGTGTTTATAGTGTACTGTGATTTTTTTTGTATATTTATTCAAAAAAACCATCCCAGAGTGCCTTTCACTGATCTTATCTCGATTCACACACTGCAACTCACCTTTGAGCTGTTGTGTAAGACCATGTGACATGGGCGAAATGAAGCAGTGCCTTTGGACATCTTATATGTCAGGGTCTCATATTGTACGCCACATATTATCTAAATATCTGACATCTATTCAGCGCCGAGGCGGTGACCCAGGGGGGTCAACAAAGATTGCCTGTCACTGCTCCCTAGGAGAGGGCGAATGTTCGGGGATAGTAGGGAAAAGCAGCCTGTGACAGCCTGGGTACTTTCTAGGCATACAGAAAGTGCTGAGTGTGGCTGTATCCACTGACCCGACACAGATAGTGGGGATCAATGTGCAGCAGCCCTTCTCATAGAACGAAGAGGATCTCAGGGGAGAATCAGAGAGAGAGGCAAGAGAGAAAGGGATGTGTAGGGCTATGAGATGGAGATCCCGAAATAGGATTATATCATCTTCTGTTCAGGAAGAGGAAATGGCCATCCTCTTAATTCTCATTGGATCCTAATGTAATGCCATTTGCGTTGTTTCTCTGAGGCTACATAGTTTAATGGCCATGTGAAAAAAAGCAATTACTGCATGCAATGAGGTATGCACATTAGCTCAGTTAAAGGCTTGCAAGATCTTGTGGTGTTGTATCAATAATATCACTGTACACATTCATGAGAATATTGTTTTTATATGATTTTAATGTTTTTTTAAATACAGATTCACACAAAATCAGAGAAACACGGTTCATGGCTTAATTAAGTTACTAAATTTGAGCACTAATTGCAGACCTTTCTCTAAGTCAGGGCACCAGTTTCCCAGAGGGCTCGAGCAACACAACCATAAACATTAACCATACTTATAAAAAGCTCTTGTGTGCCCTGAAACTGGCTTTATAATAGATACTGTGACACACATGTAATACAGTGCATAAATGCATGGGAGCATGCTCATACACATACTGTGTGATTTCATGCAATCACCACTGCACACACAAACCTGCCCCTGCCCTTCACACACACAGCACACACACTTCCACATAGTCCATGGTCATGGACGGTTTCAGTTGGCACCCCTGCAGCATTACCTGAGGTCAGGACAGCGTGGTCAGTTGAGCAGTTAGACCTGAAGTCTTGTTCAGTTCCAATAAAGATGGAGTCACAGTATCATCAGATTGCTTTGTTCAAAATTGGCACCCTCACCTGTCCTCCCCTCACAACAGGCAGTAGTTGGAAACCCTGCCTTACAAAAAACATCAATTTTCATCAATCATCTGAAACCATTTTAACATGACAAAAAATCTCTCTTGGTATTATGCAATTTTGTTTATTTCCTCACACATCTCTTTCTATTTTTTCTTGTGAATGTGACTTTTGCATTCATCACTGTAGTTTGTTTAATTTGATTTAATCAAGGACTTTGAATTGGATGCAAAGTTCACATTTCAATACAGTACTTTTTTTTTTTTTTTTTACAAAAAAAGAGACATAGGCATAGACCTCCTAGGATTTGTGCTTTGTCACTGGTGCTGTGCTCAGTACAAGTTGTTCCCTGTGCCCATATCTTGTCCGCCAATGCTTTTTTAGCCACGATAGACATGATCACCGCTATCTCAGAGGTGTGTGCTTAAGTTTCAAACGAGAAATAAATCAAGTTTGACTGCTCCCTTTCTCTGGTACATTACTCCACATTGACCATAGGGCAACATGGTCTTGCTAATGTGCTAATAACAATGTTTTTTTTGATATAACACTGGTATTCCGAGCACTAATTTTCAATGGGTGAGTTCAACTGTGACAAAAACAAATTAGCCTTCTGGCTTTCTCCACTTTGCACCTTGCATTTTCCTGGAGTAGATTACAGTATGTTTGACCGAATCATATGTATGTTGCTAATTTGATAGAGCAAGAGCGAGTGTTTGGCATTATCTCTTGTCTGTGCAGTCACCCTGCAGACCTTCTTGTGCTGACCAAGTCAAGGGCTAATCGCATGAGAGAGGCAACGGCTGAATTCAATTTCAAAAGCACCTTAAGCAAGTCCCGTTGGTTGCCTGCAAAGCAGGCAAAATGAGTGTTTGTGTTTGAGAGCGGCTGGAGGTTGGGAAGGATGGAAAATAGTCTGTACACTGGATGCGTGGGCGGAGGTACTTATGTGAATATCTTAACGGCTGGTAAATGTGATTCTTCGAGATTTTACAACATGAGTGTGGATCACCCCACACATGTTGTAAAAAAGCAGGCCAGAATGCTGTGGTTAAAGATGTCACTGTCATCGCTGCACATCTTTTTTTACCATCTGCCTGTTGACGTGTTTTTCCTGCATTTGTAAATCTGCCTTAGTGCAACGGGCTGGAATCGAATTTAGCTCTTTGTTAGCTCATTGAACGAAATAATGTACAGTCAAGTGCCCTATTGTCAGCCCAGACTCACTCACGGTGTGGTCATTGCACTGTACTGTGGTCATCGCCATCACTTACGTTGTGTTAAATGAATGACAAACTAGCAGAAAAGAATATACATTGGTGTCAGGAAGAGTGCAAAAAAATGCAAAAAGATAAAAATACCAATAATAGTATGGCACTATAGGCTACTTAAATACTTTCCTGCAATGTGCCTCACTTGAAACGATTAATACAGTATCTCAAAACTCCACATGTTTGCCCTGAATTCATTGCATCTTAATTATAACCAGACGACACACTGGAGTAGTAAAAGCTTTAATGAATTCAGTTTGTGATAATCAATTAGGTTTCAAATGAATCTGTCATTGTCAAATTTTAATCTTCCTTTCTTTCTGCCATCCTATTGTGTTTTCCCAGCAGATGCTATGATGAGACATCTGTTGGCATGCCCCCTCCTCATCTTTTCTTTCTTTTTTCCAAGACTCTACTGTCAACGAGATGCAAAATGACTCCAAAAAGGTGGCGAACCAGGCATCTGGCTGCCATTAACATTAAACAAACAGTTACTCTCTGATTCGCATGGCTGTACTGTGGTGCTGAGGGAGGGACACCTACTGGGAAATCACCCAGGAGACAGGAATGGGGTGGGAGGATGGATGAAGAGGTGGGGGAGGTAGAAAATGGGGACTTCAGGAGGTCGAAACAGAGGAGGTTTTAAGCGGAGAGATGGAATTTGCGGCAGACAAACTGGGGGAAAAAACACTAAAAATGCAACAGTGAAGTAGCGATAGACAGGAGCTGGGATGAAGCTGAAAATCTTCCATCTTTATTCAGTGCTGCTGAAAATACTGACAAGATGGCTGCTGCCATGTTGAGTGCAACACTAAGTCAGCCCGTCTGGCTGCTACTGCTGGTGCATCTATAAAGCTGCCATTGATCCCCAGCCAAGCCATTTGCACAGACAATTAACACAGTGAATGTTTATCCGCTGCTATAGCTTGTTTCACTGCAAACTACTGAAAAATCACTCATTCTAACTGCCAAAGGTGACGTGAGCATTAGGATTCTTTCAACATTTTTGTTTTGGTCAGTAAATGGTTTCAGAATGATATTCGTGGTGTTGTTGTCTGTTAACTGAACTCAGTTTTCCTGCAGACAAGATCCAGGAAAATACGTATTTGTGTGCTTATGGTTACCAACCCCAAGAGAGGTGACCTGCTGTTGCATGTCAGGAGAATTTCCACACTAAAAGGCTGCGTATATGTGTGTGAGTGTTAGTGAGAGACACAGGCAGAGGAGAGAAAGAGGCTGCATGTATGAGATGGGTTTCAAATGTTTAATACTGCTCATCTTCTAATGGTGTTTGACCTTTCATCTTTAAGAAAAAAAAAGAGACCCTGACCAAATTCCTACTACACAAGTTGACCTTTTTAAAGGATGACTTGTTTTCTACTCAATATCACCTTTGCCAGGAATTATTATAGCTTTGATACTTAGATTTTTACCTTCCCCCCTGACTCCATCACTGTCTGCTCTTCTCACTGCTCATCACTCTTCCACTCCCCTCACACACACGTGCACACACACACACACACACACACACACACGTGCACACACACACACACACACACACACACACACGCTCGCTCAAACTCTCGCTCACACGCACACGGTCACACACTTGCTCACACACGACATTCACCTCTCTGCCTCCCTGTTCCTCTCCCGTGAGTGGACAGAAACGAAAGGATTATCGTGGAAAGGGTGTGCCGTTGTCATTAGAGATTGGACAAGTACTCTGTGCATGCTCCTGTCTGTCGCTCTCAAGGGGGCCCAGCGCAGAGCAATAAGCAGAGAGAGTCTGTCCTTGTCAGTCCTGTAATTACATTAAAGCTCATGTAATTCTTGGCCAAAAAAGACGAGCCAACCATTGTCTGCTTCTTGGGAGTGTGTGTGTGTGTGCACCTGGGTACACATGTATATGAGATGTGCATGACTATGCTTATGTATAAAGAGAAAGCGACTTGATGCTGGTGCTTGCATGTCCACACGCACAGTGTGTGTTTGACTCTGAGGGCTGGTGACTCTGTGTGTGTCTGTGTGTGTGCATTTGCCTGATTTCGTTAGCATGCAATGCGTGTGATTGTCACATGTGTCCTGTTCCCAGGGGTCAGTGGTACTTAACACTTGTTCCCAGAGGGCAGGTTGGTTGTCATGGCCACAGCTGGGGGATGTGTGGGGACTCAGGCAGGTGCCAGAGAAGAATAATGGCCTTTCTCACGTTGTCTCTATCTTACTCAACAGCACCTACACCTGCACACACTTTTTTTCAACAGTCTTTCTCACATGTACGTACACTTACTTAGGCTGACCTGTACACACACACGCAGGAAAATCCTGACCCTCATGCATACCTGTTGTGGCTGCAGACAAGATCCAGGAGAATATCTACTTTAGACTGAACGGCTTTCTTGGTTACAATAACATGAAAACAGAAGGTGATAAGATAACAACAACTTCCAGTCCAGTTTGGTTAAAATCTTATTAAGACACCCACCTCCACACACTATTTTTGGTTAAAACTACTGCAAGTGTGTTCTACACATGTACAACGTATCATCCATGCCTGAAATTCACATCCTCAATAGAGCCACTGTCCAACAGCACACACTGCAGTGGACCCTGTAATGGAGGCTTTCTCATTGTTTCACACAAGCAATTTATATTCTATAATATAAGTCAAATTTTGCACCAAATCCAATATATACAGCAGTTTGTTCTATACAAATGGGCATGTCCAATACATTGCAGACACTGTAAGAAATTACAACGTTCACGCAGTTCCACATTCACAAACTTGTGTTACACACAGGTTTGCTTTTCGGGATATCAGAACATGTCAGTGTTGGTGCTTTTCCTCTGCCCTTCTCCAGAAAGAGATTCTCAGCTGAAGGGGTGATTACACAGTTTCAATCACAGCGATAAGGACCTTCATGGAGCACCTGTCGGAAGCACAGCCTTCACAGTTATTATTTTACAGAAATAGACTGTTGGATTTAATACATTAAAGCTTCCTTGAGCAATATCTCATGCTTTTGTGCTCATCCAGCTGTGAGGAAACAAACTGTCAGTTCGTGTTTTGCTTTTCATGTGTGCCATTTAGATTTTGCGGCCGCCAAACATTGTAATAATCCTCTGTGTGTTTTCCAGTATCTTCCTGCTATAACTGCCTACACACTGACTGTATGTACATGGATTGTCTGAAGGTGTAACTATAGTGATTTGTTGCTGGTCGTGGGGCCCCAGCATGTGTCCATGTAGCACAGTGCAGCTCTGTGCTCCAGCAGTCTCTGATACACATCAGACCTTTGTCCATTTGCCGCCTGCTCATAGTGGCTACCACTTCCCCATCCATGATTGCTGGGGGCTGTTAGCGGAAAGCAGTTGGTGAGCCCATTGTGTGCCAGGAGCGATAACAACAGACAGTAGAATCACAGATGTAACCTACACACACACATACACACACTCTCTCTGCCATCCTCCCTAAGTGCCCATGCACGGTAGCAGTAGTATACACATCTGTCATGCCCATCCAAAGCAGGCAATCATGCCACATGCGATCACAAAAGGCTGTACAATGATGATAAGAGATCATATGCATCCAAGCTCTATCTGCTGTGGCTCAGTCCTAATCTTTATTTGTGTGTCTGTGCCTGTGTGTTTTCAGGGGTGGGTAGTTGAATAAATGAAAAGAAAGCACAATTTAATGTATTTTGCTAATATTGTATATTGTATTATACATAATTATATTGTATCAGTGTAACTGTGGAACACCAGGAGAAGCTTGCCTTTGGTTTTAAGCAGTCCCAAGTCCATTTGGCTAACAAACCCCAATCCACAGTCACACACACACACACACACACACACACACACGCTCACACTCACATACACACACACACACAACCATATTTGCACACACCCTCACTCAATCCATCACACAATGAAGTAGCTAGACCGTAAATGTTGCTCTCAGCTGCTCTACATGTTGTAATGAAGTCATTTCCCTTTGCTTAATACATCTCTAAACAAACCATGTTATAGGCTATAGAGCGGGAATTGTGGCTGTAAAGAGTAGTTAGTATTACCGAGCGTCAGACTGCAGCTGATTGATGGGGTGGGGTCCTGATTGGAGGGACCTGCGGCTGTCTGACTAATGAACTGTTACTGTAAGGCAGGAGACATTTATTGGCCTCTTTAGAAGAAGCGGGCACAATTACTGTATGACTTGGCCTGCTGTCTCCTTTTACTAGTCTATTTTTTTGCTATGCACACACACAAATGCATGTAAAAATGTGTGTACATACAAACACACTCATACATAGGGCCTGGTTCTCCCTGAGGGACTGTTATCTCTCATGGTTTGCTTCACAAAAGGCTTGATACATGCTGTAATTTTCAGTCGCAAACCACCACTGTTTATACTTTATACTGTGTTCTTTTACTTCCACCTGGGCTTCACATCGATCAGTAGGTTGAAGCCTTGTCATAAAAGCACTGTCAGCTGGGCTTTTGAAAACATGATATTTGCAACATGCAATCACTTTTTTAATGTGCCACAAATAAATTGCAAACTCAAGACGTACCAGGACCCCACAGTGCACACTCAAGGGGGCAATATTTTAGTAATTCATTCCTTATCACCAGGGCGACTGCGATCGTGAAATGCTCTCTGTGTCCCAGAGTACATGTTCTCCTTCTCCTAACAGTCAAAAAGAATATTTTGAGCAGAAGTGTTAGCATATGAAAGTAATTAGTAACTTGTACACTTTTGGTAAACAAGATTCTGATGACTTTCTTTTTGAACTGTCTTTGTTTTGTTTCAGTTGCATTTTTTGGGACATGGACAAATGTCACTCCTGGACAAAAACTTCTTTTGACTCATTGTCCAGACTTTTTTTTCATTACCTCGAGAGGCCCTGATCATCACAACGAGACTACAAGTATTTGAAACATGACAATTTACGTGTGCAAGTTTTATCTTGTGCACATCAAAACACGGCCCATTAACGACCATTTCCGTTGCATTGATTTCCAAAGAATTCTTAAAACATGAAATCTGGAAATCTTGGATCGTAATTGACGTGTTGAATAGAGACTGAGGGGATATATTTAGTATAATCTAATAATCCTCATCTCAGACGGTCTTATCTTGGGATAACACTATTTACATGATTAGATGCTCTTACTTTCATGCTGATTTCTTGCCTCCGTCCAAATGCACAACAGTCTTTGCCAGAAAGCAGCTCCTCTGTTCATGTAGCCCAACTGTGTGTATTGATTTCATGGCTAAAAACAGGGTGATGGCAGAATGCCTGTTTTATTCTTCCTTTTGGGAAACATCCAAGAACAATTGATGCCACCCTTTTGCCGCTTTTTAAAAATGGGCATCTTGCTGACAATATGGATTCAACCGCACCTGAATTTCATCACTTGCATACCATCAATTAAATCACAGTCTCTTATTTTTTCCATAATGTGATGTTTCATGGCCACAGTGGGATGCTTGAGGGATGCATTCCAGAGGTTTTCACCGCTGCTGCCAAAATATACTGGCCGCCACTTCCTCCGCCAGCCATCTTTTATTAAACCCTTTCATTATGTGTGAAATTCCAAGGTAAAAGACCGTCTGGGGAATGGACATCCTCAGCCATATTCAGCCACTCAGCACACTATACAGTACAAGATAGATAAAGCAATTAAATCACAGAAGTAATGTACACAGTATATTGAGCTTTTGCAGTGACATGAGAGTGATGGGCGGTTTGTCTTTAAACATTTTACAATATAGAAAGAACACCCCTGCCATGTATCATTCCTGCTTTTCGCACTGTGATGGTCATTGGGCTTTCGTAAGCTTTCATTGCCTCAGTTGTCTGTGATTGATGTGCCCAATGAGTGGGGAGCGCTGGTTGGACTGATGACACCCCAAGCTGTGAGAAGGAACGATGCCTATCATGATAATTCAATACAAAGCAGTTGGATAGTGAGTGAAATTTCATTATCCCACGTAAGCAGATAATTCCAAGGGCCATCTGGACGGATGAAGGACATTACTCCTAAGGCGTATTCATATCAACATTTATACTCACATAGACAGAGCTATCACAACCTTGTGCTGATGTAATTGCAAACAAGCTGTTTATTGGCCAACATGGCGTCAGGCTAGCTGTTTTCAATCTGACAGGATGGACGCCAACAAAGGTCCTTCAACATTGTTGGTGTTGCAGTGGATTTTGTGTAGAATTTTAGTGTTAGCATTGAGCATCTACCAAACAACCCAAATGCTACTTTAAACTTTTTTCAGTTTCATTTTACAGGCTCTTGCAAATGGAAAATCAACTCTTGTCCACACTGAGCTACAGTCCATGCTACAGTAATTACTACCCCTATTTGTATTCTAGTGGAACACTAGCAATTAGCATAGCCATTAAAACCATAAGGATCTCTTGTGGGGAAAAGACAAAAACAGAAATAAGGCTAAAATGTATGTTTTAAGCCATTTTTACAAGGCTTTATTAGTGCAATTGCATTTCACCTTTGGGCCTTGGCATACAAATGTTTAAAGGGCCCTTTGGCTATGCAGTGCTTTCTAATATATGTAAATTGTGTGGAAGGGGGACTTTAATTAGAGCTGGCGGTGTGCACACGCTGTGCATTTATTCATGCGGTTGGTAAACCTGCTAATTGTATGTGCGAAAGACATCCATCATGGATGTTGTTGACTGGATTAATCTAAACACAACTAACAACATTGATGCTCATGATCTGTCCTAATGTCTTGCTGTGATCACAGGACCTCACACTCAGTCCTCATGCAAAAGTATGCAGACATGAGTGGATGAGTGTGTGTTTTTGTGTGCTCAAAGACGTCCTCTGAACTTAAAAAAGAACAAGACGCACATTCCCGGGATGTGTGCATGAATATTTAAAGGTGGCATACTAAACAATTCTCCAGTGCTGACCTGTTGCTGGATGTCTTCTTATTGAATAAGTGAACATGCCTCATATTTACCAGATCACTGCTTTTAAGATGTATGAATCAGAATTATACATGGTCCCTGGCGGTTGTTGGCAGCCTCCCTCAACATAAATATTATCTGTAGGCCCCGACTTTGTGCTGCTCTCTGCTCTGTTGACTTGCTCTTACACACAGGGGAGGTTCTATTGATTTCTAGAAGGCCTTCATGCCGTCTTCTTCAGCTCACTGGAATCACATTTTGAGGAATGGGCCTTCCATCTCTCACTCTGTGCAGCATCCTATCTTCTCTCTACTGTGTTCTCTGGCTTGTTTCACTTTTCTTTTTATTTTCTATGTAGGGCCAACGGGGAATTTACATTTTCTGAGAGATTTTTGAATTTGTATTGCAATTAGCTGATAGTGTTTGTCACAAATTTAATTTATTTAATCTAATTTCACAAGGTCAACAATCTGAAATAAACATCAATAAAGAAATATTTTCATTTGAGTAAAACAGAAAACTACATTTTCATATAAAAATTTGTTTTGTGCAAATGGCAGTCATAATGCATTAAGAGAGCAGCAAAAAGAAAGGAAATAACTAAAAATGTCTAAAAACATTATCTCTGAAATATTGTTTAAAATGTTGCTGTATTAAATTATGTTGTGTGCATGCTCTTTTCACCCACTCATGCTGTCAGTTGCTTTGCATCGACTGGGGAATCGGTGTTAGCTCGGTTGTTCCTCAAGGCAGAATGTGTGACAACGATGGCAAGGGGACCGCGGGGTCACGACCATTCTTCTTTCTTTGATAGAGGGCAAATGTAAATGTCAGCGACGTCTGAAAAAGAAAGGTCCTCTGGTCTCTGATGCTACACGGAATAAGCTGTGACAGATGGATAAAGCATTCCAAGCTACAATTTATGGAGGCAAAGCTGAGAGGAAGAGCAGTAATACTACATACAGAAGAAAAGGGAAAACGTGGAATCCTGGAAAGGAGGCTAACAAAGGCAGGATTATCAAAGTAATATTATTGCACTGATTGTGTTGATCAACTAGTTGTGTCATTATTACCAGAAATTTAGAATCTTTTACCAAATTTGTAAGAGTCGATCTACTTGAGATGCCTTTAGTAGCTTTGAGGAAGCTTTTTATGAGAATTATCATCAAGGTCATCATTTTAAATCAAGTTAAAAAAAAAATACTGTAAAACTACGATGACTCCTATTTGCTGAAAGCTGTGTTGCCCATTGATTTTTATGCAAATGTTTTATTGACTGAACTCTATTGATCAGTCATGGTTTGCCCTAAAAGCTTGAGTTCAGATGTGACCCTTGGAAGTGCAAAAAAAAATATTGTTGATGTAGCAATAAAGAAAATATTACATACCGAAATATTAAAACTAAACGATTTATCATCACATAAAACATGATGAAAAAACTGAATTGCAAATCTGGACAAGGATATTCCCATCCATATTTCCCAAATCACTGAGGAGCTACAGCTCACCAGTCTCAATGCATTAGAAAAGAAAGCTTTGGCAGAAGTGTCATGTCACAGCTTCCTCCCACCACAACAAGGGCAAACCAAGAGTAATGTTGGCGCCGATTTAATTCATTTATTCATGAGGGTAATTGAAATATTAACACAGCTGGTTAGACACTAGAGACTGAACGTCTTCAATGCTCAGATCCCGCTCAACTCACCAAGGAAATTATATTTTATTTACACATACTCTGTCCCTCACATCATAATCCCCATGTTAAATGGAAGTGTATCACAAAGGTCCCTGGACATTTTTTTTTTGCTGTGATGCGAAACATTTGTTGATGACATACATATTTGCTCTATGTGCAAATCACCAGTAGTCAAAGAGACCTGACATATTCTTTATGGAAACGCACCTAAATTATTCAGAGGCTGCAACAAGAATGAGATTGTGGTGAGGATGGGAAGAAAAGGGAGAAAAGTGACAAGAGGAGCGAAGAAAAGATCTGATATTAAGAAGGTATAGAGAAAAGAGGATTTGGGGAAAGGTAGGAGGGAAGCACAGCTAGACGACGGCTGGATCTGACGGGTACGAACACAACCTGGCATGTTTACCCCCTTCTAATGATGTTAGAGCATTGCTGGAAAAAGGTGTGTGCAATGAAAGTCAGACAGAGGCACAACATCTCTGCATCTGTGAATGGTTTGATCTGCACAGACCTAGCTTCCGCTTCTCAGGCACGTGTCTTTATGTTCGTGTACCTACACCTCTGCATCCGAGTGTGTGTCATCATGTGAGCTTAATTGCGCTGATATGTGTCCATGTGTATCGTATGTGTAGTTGTGTGCGTATGCATGCCCCGGAGATAGTCATTTGGGGTTGCTGGCTTGGGAGCGAGAAGGAACATGACAAGTGTGCCGAGCTTGTTGCGGGGTGTTTCTCAGACAGTCGGGGGAAACAGGCCTGCGGAGGATTGGGGTGGGAGGGGGCGGGACTGTAGGGATGCCATGTGCTGCTACTGTCACATGTCGCGCTTGGCACGGTAGCGGGCGAGTGGCAGGCGGGCGAGGAAAACACCACCCACCGGGAACTGTGGGTGTGGGGGCTGGGTGAGCAGGATGGCTGCGGAGCTGGCGCTTCTTCCCCAGGCTTTATCAAAGGGAAAAAAATTAAACGCAGAGAGAAAGATCTGCCACCAACAATCAGAATAGTAACACACTGTTTGTGTGTGCAACAGAGAGAGAGACAGAGATACATACATCCTCTATGTATACAAAAACCTACAGTGACAACGACAAGCACATTTGTCACTTTTTCGGCAAATGTATTACAAGGGTAAATCTGAATAACTCACTTTCAGGTTTGTGTTGAGATAACATCACTCAGGTTACTACTGGATCTGGGCTTTTGGCTTTAACACAGGCATCATTGCAAAACCTCTCAAGCTGTGTCAGATTGAATGAGAGGCATTTTTAGAGCTGCAATCTGCAGGTATCCCCACAACTTAATGTTAATGGATGTGTCCTGAAGCCACTCCTGCATTGTTTGGTTGGTTCCCACTGGTACGGTAAGACATTGTAATTCTGAGGTCATGTGTGCTCTGGAGCAGGTTTTGTCAAGGACCCATTTTGTATTTGGCTCCATCCATCAGTCACTCAAACAAGACCCAGTCTTGACTTACTGCTGCCAGAATTCATCCACAAAGCATGTTGTTGTTGTAACCATTGTTCACTGTGGGTACAGGTAGAGTGTTAGCCAGCTGAAAGCAGTAATGCCTCCGAAGGCTAGAGACTTTCCTTGTACTGTCATAGTCCTTTAGGTGTCATTCACTTCCCCGTCTAAGGCCCATTTCTACATCTTAGCGCTTCCAGATATTCCTTTGCACAAAACTAGCAACAATTTGATCCAAGTATAACCTGTGTAGACAAAGGCTCTAATAACTCTCTGTCATATATCTTCACTGTTATCTTAAAAGGATTAAAAGCACACAAGCCACACTGTTGTACTGGGTGACATGTACTGATGAACAGACACTTTGGAGTCAATCCCACATATACAGTCTCACTACTGCAATCAAGTGTGTCACCAAATGTACATTAATCTGGATCTGAAAATAATCCACAACAAATGTTTACTCCTGTTTGAGTAACACTGTTTTATGTACTTGGCCTTTCTAAGAAATGAAACTTTATAGTTGTGACCCATTTTTTAAAGATTTATAGCTACTTTCATTACAGCAAAAACACTTGGAGCTGCGACCACAGACAGAAGTAGGGAAGAGAGGGACTGAGGCATTGTTGGTTTTGGTCTTTTGATGGGTTCTACTGACAATAAGGTATATATTAAAAAACACTTAGTTGTGTAATTGTTTTAGCACAATTCTGATCTTTGATCAATGATTTCAAACAATCTAATTAAAAAGTAACATCATTAGTTTTCTTGATGCAATTCAGTACAGTGGAACGCACTTCATTGCTTTCAACAGTCGGATACTTTTATATATGAATACTACATTTGTGATATGTGTTGATGTTGGAAAAGAGCGTTTTTTGCTTTGAAATGCACCATGAATGGTGGAACTGTTTTGACAGGTGTGGTCCTTTCTAAATGATGTCCAGTCTCATTTAGATCAAGAGACATCTCAAGTCAGATCAAAGGAAACCAGATACACCTAGGCTCAGTGTCACTGAAAAGAGGGAATACATTCAGTATGTAAATGAATAAATCCTGCATTTCAGATTCAGTAGAGAAATATATAAAAATATATTATAAATATAGAACAAGAGAATGCAGCAGAGAGGCACAACAGGATTAGGGAAAAAGAAAAATTAAGAGAGGGGAAGAAAGAGATTTTTTTTAATCTCCAGAGGAAACCTGTCTGTGTGTGTACGTTCGTGTTCTCTTCAGTGTTTGTACAACATATGTCGGTGTGCTTAGAGCATGCAGGAAAATACAGAATCACAGACAGGGTTCCCATAGAAACACCTGCCTTTTTTACCCATGAAGATGCACACTTGCCGCACAGCCCACTTTTCTTTGAGACCACCGTTTCCCCATCACCCTTCATGCCTGCTATTTGATCCTCAAGGCAACCAGCAATCCACACCCCCAGACTTGTATTACAACATCCCTCGTTCCCTCTTTAATTTCTTCCTCCCCATCACTCCTTCCCCTTGTCTCCACTACCTCTACCCTCTGCTTGCTTGTGATGGATGACTGCTGTGTGCAGCTTACGGCAGCCCGGAGAAAATATTCTGTCACGCATCATCATTATGCGCCCAAGGATGCTTGTGTTTTAGCCAGGGACCCTGGTGCTGTCATGTCCCCTGATTATTGTGTAACAGATTGATTAACCCTCGAGTGGAAGCAGCCCTTTTCATCATGATGGCAGGCCACCACTCCTCTCTGGGGTGTCACTGTAAATATTTGTCTCTCCTTCCACTATGCATTACACTTGTTGCACTATTGATTAACACACCCACGGAATTGATGCCTTTTAGGTAATGCTTCTTTTATTCACATGTGTCACAGCTGGAGGGGTGACTGCATTAATGGGTTTTCCAGTGTAAGTTTTGTAGGTGGTGACAAGTGGACTGCGACAAATTTCTGTAAACTGTGCATTATTTATTGAGCAATGAATGCTCCAGCGTGTATGGAAAGCATTGTTTGTTTAAGCTAAGGATAAACGCAAGTTGCAAATCTAGTATCACTGAATATTTTAAACCTTCTATCCCATATCTTTTAACAGTTAAGTCACAGCATACACACATACACTCACACACAAAACTACACAGGATTTTGTGTTTGCTTGAAGACACAATGAATTGTTTCAATCCTTCATTATCAAAATCTTCCAGTGACTGTATGTGAATAATGGATTCACACAAGGATTAAAAATTGAGTATATGTTTATAGACTGAAAAATCTAACTACATCCAGAATATTTCAAATGTGATGTTTTAATCAGAAAGCAGGCACCGGGGAAGATTTGGTGTTGCTTGTTGCATGTGTGCAGTCCTGCGCCAGGATTGAAAAGGGAGGAGAAAAAGAGATTTCTTGGATTTAATCTGCTTCTAACTTTCTCTGAACAGAACATTAAACTGCTTGGAAAAGTCGCGAGAGTCACTCCCCATCTAATCTGCTGATTTTGCTCTCGGCGAGATTAAGGGTTATGGTTTAGAATGAAAGAGAGAGTGAGAGAGAATAGCTGAAGAGATGAGATGATGGAAAAGGGTGGATAGAAGAGAGGGAGGAGGGAGCAAAGCAGAGCTGATTACAAGAGAATAAATAGGAGAGAGAATTGTGCAGACACATTGGAGAGATAGAAAGAAATACAGCAAAACACAAGGAAGAAAAGAACTTGTTTGGTCTCCATTGTCAGTTAAAATCCACGAGATTGTGCGTGTTCGTTTGGAACCGTTTGAGGCGGGGTTTTGGTAATGATGGACGAGCCTGGTGGGTTAGTGGAGGTCGCAATGTCCTGCTCTCTTTTAATGAAGCTGTTGACAACACACTTACTCACAGCTGCCTCTCACACAGCTGAGATATGACTTAATTCTACAGGCTAAAACTACCACTCGGCTCATATTATTGCAACCAGCAGCTTTGCACATGCAATGCAGCTGCAGTTTGTAGTGAAGGCTGATAATAGAAGGTGGCATATTTTCAATAAATAAATGCATTTTTTTTTTTCCCTCTGCTGCCTATTGCAACATTTCTCTTGCTGTTGGTGATCAGTTTCATCTAAATCAGTTGTAGATTTTGTTGCTAATGTTGCACACTTTCATTCTGTTGTGCCACTCAAAAAATACTCAAATACTAGCACTATTGTTTTCATCCTGAATAGCAAAGTCAGCTAGAGATTTATCCTTGGGCCAGTTGTTATTATGACCTGCCACTGGTGATGGATTTCCATTTTGATGTCTGAACTGAGTTGAGGGTCTTTGAGTACAAGATTTCTTCCCACTTCATCACTTATCCCATACACCCTGAACAGCTCAGGGTGGGTTTAAGTTCACGCACCTCTTCTCCGCTTTCAAATCCACGCGGAGAGATGAACGACTCTATTTTTCATGGGGTATCAGCGGGACTTTCTTTACACAAACATAACATGAAAGGATATTCCCGGATTTTCTCCCCTGGGGAGCAGTAGCTGTAAGAACCTGCAGTCAAGGGTCTTCCCCCTCCTCATTTGACAGCCCTATTTGTCTTGCCTGGTCAAGCCTATTCATTTGGCTCACAACTGCCATAAGTACAGTAGTAGCAGTTTATTTATAGCCCTGATTCAAACCTCATTCTTCAGCCTGGCTAGCAGTGCTTGCGTGCAGCACAGTGTAAATATAGCATCTCTTCTGTTTCGCCTGCGCCTCTTTACATCATCTCTTAATTCTCTTTCTTTGCTTTACCCCTGACACTCTAATAGGCACACTTGAATGTGTGTGCATACACTCTTAAACAACGTGCGCGTCTGTACACATACACTCTCAGTTCTCGTCCATACCCTGTAGCAGCACTGACGTCTAATTGGGCTTTCCTTTTATATTTCCTGTCATATAATGCCGTATATACACATTATGTCAGTGGCTCCTTGTGCCGTCACTTGACTTCCTCTTTCATCTAAACCCATGTGTGTGTTTAAAGAACATACAATGTATGTTCTCTCTCTATGCAATATGCTGGATGGGCAAATTGCGGCATACATGAAAACATGAATAATGGAAATCTGTAAGTTTTCTCCCCTATCCTTCTCCAGCATGGCTGTTTGAAGCATGGCTAATATGAAGTGTTTTTAACCTGCAGGGCCAAGAGAGAGGAAAGCTCTAATGAGCTGGGATTGTTAGTACAGTGTGTATGTGTGTGTGTGTGTGTGTGTGTCTGCAATTGTAAATTTGCTCTGTGTTTGTTGTTGTGTATCTGTGCATATGCCCATTTTGCCTCACTGTGTGTGTGTGTGTGTGTGTTCACGTGCGCGTGTGTGAGATGGTAGAATATCTCTCCTGCTGTACTTAAACATGACAGTTATCAGGAGGGAGGCAAGTGTGTTTCTACCAAGTTTTAGTCCCAAGTTTCATTAACTCAGTCAGTATCCCAGAGCCACATGGAGAAAGAGAGAAAACACACAGCAGAGGAGGACAAAAAAGAAGCAAAAAAGAGTGAAAAAAGTACAAAACATAAACACAGAGTCTGAAAGATTGGACAAGCACCTGAACCCAGCCAGAAGGGCCCTTTTCTGGTAGCTGAGGCTGTAGTTACAGCACACACACATCCAGAATTAGGCACACACAGCCCTCAAACCAATCCAACCTACACACACGCACACACACACACACTCCTCTCCCACGCTGCTCCAACCCCTGACAAGCAGGGCCCCGTTCCACACCAGTGGCTAAAAAGACGGGGAGCGCAGCTGACACTTGTGCCGAGGAGAGGAAGAGCAAACTGAGCCAGCTCCCCCTCCTCTCTCCTCCCATTCCAAGTGCTGCTGCTGCTTTTATAGTCCAGGCTCCTTCTGCAAGGCATTTAACATTTAATAGCAGTAATGCATGGCCCTCTTCTGGGCTTAGAGTCACAGCACTGGTTTATTCAACAGACCTGACCAACTTAGCTTGAAGAGGATAGTCAGATTTGAGGCCAGAGATATTGGGTTTGGGTGATGTTGGTCATTTTTGTTATGGGTGCATACATCTCATTGCTTTGTCATGGTATGCTTAGTGCCAGATCATCTTGGTTGTGTTTGAATAAATTAGTATCACGACTCAGTTGTTTAGAGGTGGTGTGTGACAATGCTGCATGTCACATCCTCTCTTATGTCACTTATCTGTTTTTAGCCCTTCTGGTCTGAATTCATCTTCTCCATCACTTCTCATTCTGTCTTCCTCCTCTCTGCATTTTCTCTTTCCCCTCCTCTAATTAACGCTCCCCCGGTTCTCCCCTCAATGTTTTTCTCCCTGCCTCCTCTGTCAGGAGGAGTACAGGGAACTAGTGCTTTCTCATTAAGTTAGCAGGGAACTGTAGAGCACAACACTCTAATATCTGCCCAGATGCCCATTAGTCCAGCAGCTTGGCCCAACTGATGGGAACACAGATCAGAGGGCAGACAGTACAAGTCCCCACTGGCCCTGCCTGATAAAACATCCTGTTTCACTAGCAATGTCGGACTGGAGCAGTCAGTTGGTTGTGACGAAGCCACAAAAAGGCTGCTCCAAAGGGGCTACACAGGGGTGGGAAAATGTTTTCTGAGCAGATTGTTGGGTTTACAGAATGGCTAACGCAGGGTAGCCCTCCTGAACAAGTAATGGTATTCATTACAGCTGTCATTCCACCTTTCAAACCCCAAATACATTTAGTTTAACTGTTTTCAGTGTTGATCCCTGTATATCCTCTGATACGATCATGTTTTTAAGCCTCGTATAAAATGCCAAAATGCTTTTACATGTATCGGACGTCTTTTTTTTCTTTCTAATTCCTGAAATGTTGGTGTTTTTGTAGAATTCAGTGTGTTTTCTCGTGGCAGCAGAGAGACGGAGGGCAGGAAGCGAGGGATTGAGAGAGAGTGGAGGCAAAGATCAGTGGGAGTTGGCAGGGTGAAAGGAAGTCAGCCGGGACCCCCAGAGCTGAGTGATTCACCACCAAATGAATAAACCAAAACTGCATACACACGTCCATATGTACACACAGGCACACACAAGCTAACACACACACACACACACAAACACACACACACACACACACACACACACACACACACACACACAGATGTGCGCATACAGAGATGTGCGCATACAGACAGACACAGGTTACGTTTGGGGGATGTCAGGACACATCACTGTCAGAGCTTTATCTCCTTCTACTCTGAAAAGTGAGGAAAAGTCTAAATTGGAGACAGATCACACAGTCTGTTTTTCAGTGTTATTCACTGTAATTGGTTCATTTCGTTGCTGTGTATTTTCCTCAATATATGCAGAGGCAAACACTTAGTTTCTTGTGTTCATATGGTGACAGTATGTTTTTGACTGAAAGAAAACGGAGTGCTTTCCATCTATTCCATCCTCAGCTCAGTTGAAGTTTCATGCATCTGTAGAAAATGGCATCATTTTTCTTTTTAGACATTTTCTGTGTACATTCCCTGCTGCCAAAATCCTGGGGCAATTCCGCCATATGTACAAGTAACATCTGGATTGTAGACCATGAATCATTTGTCTGTGCTGTAATTCAATATTTTCAGTCTATTTTCTGCTATATCATTCTCTTAATGTTGACATTTGGTTGTCTTTACAATGAAAAAACAGAAGTGACAGGCAGCGTCAATCTTGCTGAAAAGTTTTGATGACAACAGGATGAAACCAGTGGAAACAAACTGCGCTGGATACATGGACTGAAGTTTTTTTGGCTTATTGTCTAATAGGAGGCAGAAAGACATGTTTTCTGCAGGTGCATGAGCTTATAGACAAACGCACTGAGGCCTTATTCACTTGAAACATTTGTATTTGTGATGATCTGTGAAAGAAGAGATCGTTATTGATCCTTTTCTATGCCCCAGTGTGTGTGCTTGTATGGCTTTGCATAATGAGTCATGCGTCTAATTGTAGCTCCCCTGAGAAAAGCTTTTAAGACCTTGCTGTTTTTTTGTAACGAGTGAAGTGTGCAGCCATCCTGTTTGACACACAAATATGGTCTGAGAGATTTGGGGCCATTTTGAAAACCATCACATTCATTGCTACACCAACATGTACTGATTTTACATCATAGCTGCTGTAAGCTGTTCTTTCCGCTACAATCTGGACACAAGAGCCCATTGCTTCCAGCCTGCAAACACACATCATCCCAAACTCATCCACGCCATCAGCCAGAATAGCTATACTGTATTAGACAGCCTCTTCGAGCATCCACACTTAGTGTGCATGATGTGGTCAGATACACTGTACAGAGGTGCCAGTGGCCGACTTTGCCATTCACTGAGACCTGCTTTGGTGACACCATAGAACACTGCAGGAGGCTAGAAAGCATGAATACTCAGTGAACCAGAAATGGAGCTTGTGTGCTGTGTTAGCAGTCTGCGTGCATCGTGTGATTGTCTAACGCTAATGATCTGAATCACATTAACATAGCAAATAGGAAGCATTTAAGCACATACACACAAATTCTAATACAGTCCGAAGTACACACAGACTTGAATGTTTTATTACTTCATTTATACTACAGTGCAAAATGCATTTAGGAATAAAAATACTGTGGTTTTATGCAGTGCTAGAATTAATGCATTGCCTAAAAGTTCTGCACTGCTAACAATGCAATGCAATCCTCCAGCAATCTGTTTTACCTGACTCATAGCTGTAAAGAGCTAATTAAAAAGCATCACATGAACAGCCTATCATATGGTTGCAATGAAGGTAGGTGGCCTATTAGAAACTAGACATCCATCACATCACCCAAAATGAACAGCAAAGAAACAAAAAGCACTGAGTTAAGCATGGATGCCAACAAAATCAGAAAAAGAAAATCTATCTTTAAACCTCTGCCAGTGTTTGGCCATACAGAATGTCATCAGTAGTCCTAAAGAAGTGCTGGTTGTTGTCCCCCAAGGAGCCGTAAACTTCTTTCTGTGTGACTAATATTGTTTCTCAGCAACAAAACACAGTATCAGCATTTTTTCAAACCTTTGCCCTGCAACAAAGAAGAGCAACCGCACAGGTATCACAAATGCCATGACATATTTTATTGTCAAGACACGCTGCCCTGCATCGCTTGAAATGAAGCATGGTGCGGAACGAAGAATTACAAGACTTTAAACCACGTAATTCTCCTAGTTTCTTAAGAGTAAAAATTATTGTTGGTGTAATTTATTTTGTAGGAGAAAATGTTTTTAGACCCTACACCAGGGGTGCCCACACTTTTCCAGCTTGCGAGCTACTTTTAAAATTACCAGGTCAAAATGATCTACCTACATTAAAAATGCTAAACATATATTTATTTATATATATACTGAGTATACTT